>NC_091572.1:28766384-28783884 GCF_042767895.1 Penaeus vannamei
ACTTTATATGAGGCCAGACAGGGAGCACAAGATTTTTCTATCTCTACGTATTCTAAATCTGTCCTTAGCTCCGCTCCCCTCCATCTTCTCAAGATGTTTCAACATCTCCCCCAGTATCTCTTCCCTCTGTCCCAAATCCTACCTCTATTCTCCCTCCCCCCCCAGTCAAATTCCTTTTCCAGTCTAAATCCAGATACTCCAATGTTTACCACTTCCCTGATGCCTACACCATCTCCACTTTATCTGTTGCACCAGGCTACCCTAACATTCCACTCCATCTTCTACCATATCCTCTCCTTCACCCTCCTCTTCCTATAATCCTCAGACATCACCTCTTCTCATTACAAGAGAACCTTTGTTTCTCAGACCGCCCCAGGTAACTCTCCTCCAGAAACTCTTGAAGACATCCAAAACTTCCTAAGCATGACCCAACACAAGGCTCTGCTCCCTCATTCCCCCTCCAATCCCTTTATTTCTATTTCCTTGATATTTAAAGTATTTGTCAATATCCATAATCTTCCTCCTTAAGTTCCCCCTACCTCCTTCCTTCCACTCTCTTCCAACACACCCCATCCTCTCTTTTTCATGTGCACCATTCCCTTTTCATTCCCCATTAACCTTACCATTCCCTATCTCCTTATCTCATTTCCTCGATTCTTCTCCTACTTTTCAAACAACCTTCTCTACCTGTATTACCCATTGATTGTTTTATAATGGCTTTTTTGTCAGTTATCCTTAAACAATATTCCTTATCCTTCCTCAGCCACAGATACTCTCCATTTAATCAAGTCGCCCTATGCCCTTAACACTTTCCTCTTTTACTGACCTCTGCTTTACTTCATTTCCTCCCCCTTTACCCTATTCACTACCATGCTATCCTACAATGCTCTATAACCAGTAATATCTAATACATTTTATCCTAAGGGTTAACTCATTTTTACCCTTTTTGCAACAATCCTTTACCATAGTGGTATATGTCCTTTGATGTCTAGCACTTTTATTCTGCTCTAACCCTGAACCAGTAACTATCGACTAGAAAAGGATCAGCTACATTCCATTTGTGCAAAAGAATGTATTTCCTCAAATGATTACCCAGTGTCCCAAGGGTCTGAAAACACTGCATATACAATGCCCCCAATGCACTTTATTTCACAAGTTCTAAGCAATTTTATTTACTGGACCCACCTTTTGATGAACTTGGGTTTTTTGTTCCTGCAGACCTACAGTTAGAACTAAAACTGCTATATATAGCTTAGAGAGAGAGAGAGAGAGAGAGAATATGCATACAGAGATTGACCTCCATCATCACCTGATATATAAAAATGGCAGTGTCTTCTGACAATGTTATGAAGTTGTGTCACTGTGGGGAGAACTACTTCCTGAGAAAATAATGGTTGTGACAATTGGTAGGCCTGCATCTTACCTTTATCTGTAAAACACCAGTGGATTAAACTTTAAGGGTCGAATTCATAAACGAAGATTAGGAGTTGTAAGTTCTGATCAATCAAATTTTTAGGCCCTTTTTGGGTGTCTGATGGGCCTAATGCAGTTGGCAGTCTGGCAAGGGTCACTTTGTACTTGGTGGAATGTTACCTTTCATTTAAAAGTAGTTTCATTCAGTACCTTTAATTTTTTATCTACATCAAGATTGAATGGGGTCAACTTTAGGGCGTGTCTGGCGGGCATAATGCAGCAGGTAATTTGTCTGGCATTGTCCATTCTGTACTCTCAGATGTATTGAAGTATATAAACTTTATTTCAGGTGTGTGTGTAGGTGTCTAGCAGGCATAATGCAGCAGATAATCTGTCTGGTATTGACCATTTTGTAGTCTCTGATATGGGTCGAAGTATATTAACTTTGTTTCAAGTGGTACCAATAATATTTGATCCAGCCTAAATTTTTAGGCCTTTTTTAGGCATCTGGCAGGCCTGATACAGCTGGCTGTGTGTCTGGAAAGGGTCACTTTGTACTTGGTGGAATGTTACCTTTCATGTTTTATCTACAGCTAGAACACTACATGAGCTCAACTTTTGGACATATCTGGCGGGCATAATGCAGCAGGTAATTTATAAGAGTATCTAACACCTCTTGTTTATAGTGTAGTTGAATTACAGGTGGCGTCAGTGATACACTGATTGGCTTCCGTCTTTATTGAAGAGAACACACGATATGAAATCTACAGCGTGGTACTCTCCCGGCCAGGAAGGGCCGAGAGCGGCAACTCAGGTCACAGGGAGGTCGCTGAAGGTGTGAGTGAGAAGGCCCCACACCCTGCTAGGACGGGTGACCGTCAGAGAGTGAGAATGAGTCCAGTTGGGTTGCTTTTAGGTCGGGTCTGCTTCTGCCCTGGTTTGACCTAGCGCACCGTACGCCGTGGTGTATATTTAGAACAAACATCCGGTACCAACAGCAGGTGTGGGTGAAGCGTGCAAGCCCCACATGGCGACCCTGCAGACCACTAGATATGAATGCACGTGGTCTGCGAGATTGCATATATTGCACCCTTTATACCGCTCCGCCACCCCATAGCCTCGTCCTCGTGGCGTTATCTGAATCACTTCAAGGGTGACCTATCATCGTACCCCATCTGCTGGTCGTCTCGTCGCGTTCCTGTTCTCGGTCGTCCTCGTGCATCTTCTTGTTGTCAGCCTCTTCATCTTGGTCCTTGGTGCATCCATCCGTCATCGACGTCCACACGTCCTCGAAGGTTTTGTCTAGGTCCTCCTTGACTTCGGTCCGTCCAGTCGTCCTCGTAGTTCTCATCCAGGTGGTACTCGGCGGCATCGTCGTCCACACGTCCTCGCAGATTCGTCCAGGTCCTTCTCGGCTGCTGTTCGTACCGACGTACTCGTAGCCTGCGCATCTGGGTCTACGGCGTCCTGGGCAGGGGCGTCCTTTCGACTGAGGGCAGCTTACTCCTATGCTGGGGAGCTCCTGGAGTTTAACCGATCTACATGCGTTTAGGCAGGCGGCTTTTCATAGCATCATGGGGTCTGCTCTGACGAGTTCCTGATTCTTCACTGGATCTACGGGAGTATTGACAGGCGGCGCCCGTCCACTTGATCTGCGCGGCTTAATACCTGCAATTTTGCGTCCTCGTCCTTTGGCCTGCAGCGATCTTCTGGCGATGTTCGTCTCACGGCAATGCAAGGCGATCATGCTGCAGTTAGATCTCCTTGATGCCACGTCGGATATACACGTCCATTATATCATGAACGAGTTCAAGCACGTTAGGGCCAAGATAGTAAGAGAAAAAGAAAAACAACAGAGGGAGGGATGTTATTTAAGTGCTATTAGCCGTTATTTTTATGCTCATTTGCAGTTTTTAATATGGTTATTTCATATATTTTCCTTTTTTTCACTTTTGTCTTTTTTAAGAAAGATAATAAATGAGGGAGAGGAGAGTAGCAGTTCTCACGAACTTGATTGATCTACTAACCATCTCAGATAGATATGAGAATAGATAAGGGAAATGGCAATGGCATCCGCAAGGATAACTTGAACTGATTGTCATTTCATAGAGGAGAAAAAATATGTATTGTGCATCATTTCCACTAATCACGATCAGCAACACCACAAGGCAAAAGAATAGCCTAAGACTATGACACAACAAATCCTATAGATGCAGATATGATTTAACAGTGTCTGTAGAACTGCGTGGAAGAGTGTGTGAAATGATTGCATGCATGTTTACTCATTACAGCAACATTGCGGGTAAATTGAAGATTTGACTTTACAGTGTCTGTTTGCGTGAATGAGTGTGTGTGTATGTAATTATGAGTGTGAAAAAAAAGCGAGCTCACACGAAGATGGATCACAAACACGAATTTAACGTTCATTTTAGCAAATGTTATGATCATTACTATGTCAATACAACAATTATTTCAATTACCCCAAGAATTCAACATTAAATGAAATGCGACTTAACGTACGCAAATGAATGGTGACATGAAATTTCTTTGCAAGCTTTCGCAATGCAAGCATCTCAGTTCAGTAATGTTTTTTTTACATTATCCCCGATTATTTAATCGTAATTATGGGTACGCTACAAAGTCTGACTAACTGAGGAAATAATATCTCGCTTATGCAGGATAGCCATTTTCGACAGTGGGATTCCTTTACCCAAATTATCTGAATGAAATGAAGTGACTATATAAGACTCCAATTTTATCGTTAGTCTTACTCTACAATCTGTGAATGGCGCACGCAGATATCAACTACGAATCACACGATTGTCGGAATTTTTCGGACATACCAACGGTAGAGAGGCGAGACGGATGTGATTACTAAGCGAATCATTCACGCTTACCCTAGTCCTACTTTTATAATCAGACGTTAATACGGGTCACACGGACTCAATATGCCGAACGAACGAGTTATGCTTCAGTTTCATTATACTTACTTTCAAACATCGGGTGCATAAATCTATTATTCATTACGAAACCCCATGCATTATCGCACGATGATAGGGGAAGATTGTTACGCTTTATTCATTAAAATGAATTTAGAAATATTCGCGATCAAGCTTTTATTCTTTGCGCCAAAAGAATTGTCACCGAATAGCGTTGATGCATCACTACAAGTTTCCTCCCAGCCTGGACTGTCAGTGAAAGTGAGGTCGAGGGGGGGGGGTTACTACAGAAAAACAAATTATATGTCCTTCATGAGTGCGAAATAACGAAATCATTCTGAGAATGAAATGAACCAGAGTCCAACAATGAGTGAAATTCAACAACCAATTAACGAAATTCGTATAAGAAGAGAAGGAATACACAGAATTCGTAAATGATTGCGAATTACAAAAAGAAATTTCTCAGCTTGAGAGAAAATCACGAATTTGAGTTGAATTTTGTTGTCGTTGAAACAATATAAATAAATCTCTAAATGTGAGAAAATTAATTATTTGAGAACGATATTTCCTGTGTTTGTGACCTGGACCTGACACATCCTGAGTAAGTGTTCTCAGGTCCCGTGATTGACAGACTGTGAGTGTTGCCATTATGCTGTTAAATTTTCACTTTTAGCACTTTCCACCAGCAAAAACAACGTAGGAACGGTTTGCTTAACACATTTATGGGAGAAGAAGAAAGGAAACAGAAAAGGTGTGACCAATACATGTACTCACGTGGTTTTGGATCCTCGTTCTTCATATCGCGATGTTTATACAGGCGAGCGGTCCTATGTTCTCCGGAGTTCTTAGTTCGTGCTTCAAGCCGAAAGGTAAAAACAATCACCCTGCCACCAGCTATAAGAATGTCTAACACCTCTTGTTTATAGTGTAGTGGCGTCAGTGATACACTGATTGGCTTCAGTCTTTATTGAAGAGAACACACGATATGAAAACTACGGCGTTGAACTCTCCCGGCCGGGAGGGGTCGAGAGCGGCAGCTCAGGTCACAGGGAGGTCGCTGAAGGTGTGAGTAAGAAGGCCCCACGCCCTGCTAGGGCGGATGACCGTCAGAGAGTGAGAATGAGTTCAGTTGGGTCGCTTTTAGGTTGGGTCTGCTTTTAGCCTGGTCTGACCTAGCCCGGCAGACATTGTGGTGTATATTTAAAACAAACATCCAGTACCAACAACAAGCGCGGGTGAAGCGAGGGGCAGCGAGAATGGCATGGGCACACCCACATGGCGACCCTGCGGACCACTAGATATGAATGCACGTGGTCTGTCAGACTGCATGTATTGCACCCTTTATATAATTTGTCTGGCATTGTCCATTCTATACTCTCTCAAATGTATTGAAGTATATAAACTTTGTTTCAGGTGGTATCAATAATGTTTGATCCAGCCCAAATTTTAGGCCCGTTTTGGGATTGTCTGGCATGAATCATTTTTTACCCAGTGTGATATGTAAATTACCCAGAAATACTTTTTTTTTGCGGTACCTCTCTATGTTTGATCGAGCAGATTATTTTGCCCCTTTTGGGGGTCCCCAGGGGCCAAACGCAGCAGGGGTTCCTGGCAGACGTCCAGTTCTTCATATGCCCTATCATTCTCTGCATGATCCTGTACTCAGCAATTGGTACCACGTTCGTTTGACCAGACCTCCCTTGGCTGCCGCTCTAATATTAAATAATCATATTAAAGAATTAGGTTAAAAACAATTCCTCCCCAGCGGGAAATCGAACCCCGGTCTCCAGCGTGACAGGCATTGGTTTCTAAAAATAACACATTTTCGAAACCCAAATGTAATAGTTTTCTTAATTGTCATAAATCTGACAGAAATATGTATTATACACAAAACAGGCTTGTACAGTTAAAACTATTGTTTTCGACAATCAAATATGTACATTAAGATGGGACCTATTGTTGAGCAATATCATGAACACCAGATAATAACAAATTGGCACCACGTGTTATACTTTATAATGGGACATCTAAATACATCCTTTTACCACATAATGCTCAATGCCAATGCCACAATACTAAAGAAATTCGAATCCATGTGAAATTTAGAATTCTATTACAATTGGGTTTCGAAAACTTCAGAAACCGATACTAATTCCTCGGTAGTATAGTGGTTAGTATCCCCGCCTGTCACGCGGGAGACCGGGGTTCGATTCCCCGCCGGGGAGCAATTCATTTTCCTCTCAATGTTTTAATGACTTTTATAATAATAACTACATAGGTTGTATGCACACACCAACACCTACATTCCATGAACACATATATATGAACTGGTTATACAAAGTTTGTAAGAGGTAATCTAGTTTATTTTATTAGTACATTTTATTAAATCATATATATTTGCATATTGTAATCTTTAATGCAAAATATTTAATCCAGAGAGTTGGGTCCTGGATATCACTGAGGAATTAAATTACAAAACTTATTTTAAAATCAGTGCATACTCGGTTATGGGTATATAAAATAATCAAATTATAAGAATAAGGTTAAAAACAGTTCCTCCCCGGCGGGGAATCGAACCCCGGTCTCCCGCGTGACAGGCGGGGATACTAACCACTATACTACCGAGGAATTGGTTTCTAAAGGTAAAGATTTTCGAAACCGAAATGTAATTCTTTTTCTGAATAGTCATAAATCACACACAAATACATATGTATACACATAATGGGCTTGTACAGTCAAAGCTTTTATTTTCGACAAAGAAATACATACACGAAGCTGGAACCTACTTAATAGTGAGATCTATTGTTAGGTAATATTTCGAACACAAGATAATAACATATCAGCACTGTGTTATACATTATAATGAGATATTTACATACATCCTTTTACTACATAATGCTCAATACCAATGCTACAATGCTGAGACAACTCTACCCTCTTACCCTAAAAATAAAAATTCGAAACCATTTATAATAGAAACCAATTCCTCGGTAGTATAGTGGTTAGTATCCCCGCCTGTCACGCGGGAGACCGGGGTTCGATTCCCCGCCGGGGAGGAATCCATTTTCCTCTTAGTGTTTTCAACAAGTTACAAGGTTACAATGACGTTACAAATTATGTATGATAAAGCTTATATCCATGTGCATACATAAGCAAGCAACCCAAATGCAATAGTTTTCTGAAAGAAGTCATAGATTATACACAGATACATAATAAGCTTTTATTTTCTATAACTAAATATGTACATGAATATGGGCCTATTAAGCAACATTTTGAACAACCGATAACATATCAGTACTGTGCGTTATACATTATAATGGGACATTTTTATACATCCTTTTACTACATAATACCCATTGCCAATGCCACAATGCTGTAGAAATCTCTACCCTCTTACCTTATAAATGATGAGGAATTAATTTTCCTTTCAATGTTTTTAATGAGATATATGATAAGAATTACTAAGAGTTTGAAAGGAAACCATGATTTATAGGTGGAAATAAAGTTATAAATTACCCATGAAAATTATAAACATATGTATACATAATCAAGCATATATATATTTTATAAGCATTTATTTTAAGTTACCTACACATGTACATGTAATTTGTAAATACATATGATGGTGATACAAGGTTTTGAATGAAAATCTGTCATATGATTTAATTGCTGTATCATAGCTGGTGATCCCACAGTTCCTTAGAGACTGTTTGGCTAGCATATTGAATTCCAAAAGTAATGCATTACATTTCGGTCATAAAAAAAAAAAAAATTTTAGCAACCAATTTATCAATTGTATAGTGGTTAGTATCCCCGTGATGTAAAATTAGATTTTAAAAAATAAGCTTATACATAGGATGTATGCACACACCAACACCTACTCTCCATGAATACATGTATATACAATGGTCATATAAATTTTGTAAAAGGTAATTTAGTTAGTTTGTTTTACTTATTCTATTATTTTATATCATTTTTATTTTTGTACTTATTGTAATTTTTTAAACCAACATCTTTAATCCAGTGAGTTCGATTCTGGATATCACTTAGTCAATTTACAAAAGTAAGGTTAAAATCAGTGCATTCTTGGCGGGGAATCACACCCTGGTCTCCCACATGACAAGCTCCTTCGGTTATAGGTATATTAAATCAAAATAATAGGGTTAAAAACAATTCCTCCCCGGCGGGGAATCGAACCCCGGTCTCCCGCGTGACAGGCGGGGATACTAACCACTATACTACCGAGGAATGGGTTTCTAAATTTCACATGGTTTCGTATTTTCCTTGTTATGAAATACATCAAATACACCGGTCCATAATTCAAAGACTGCTTATCACTTATAAGGTAAAAGGGTAGAGTTTTCTACAGCATTGTGGTACTGGTATTGAGCAGTATTTAGTATAAGGATGTATGTAAATGCCCCATTACAATGTATAACCCACACAGTGCTGATATGTTATTTGGTGTTCTAAATATTGCTTAACAGCAGATCTCATTCAGCAGGTTTCATCGTCATGTACATATTCCCTTATCGAAAATAGTTTTGACTGTACAGGCCCACTATGTGTATCATCATCATCTGGGGGCTAACGCCGAGGGGGGCGCATAGCCGCATCCACCCTTCGCTTCCACCTTTTGGCGTCCCTCATGGCAAGCCGCCAGGCAGGGACTCTGATGGGCAGCATCATCCTGGGGGAAGCGAGCCAGGTGGCCGTATAGCCTGAGTTGGCGATCCCAGATTGTGCAGGTCCTGCGCCAGTCTCACAGTGCAACCGTTGGTTGGACACGTGGTACCGTCAACTGTACCCCATGATCTGGCGCAAGGACCTATTATAGAAGGCTTCAAGACATGATTCTAAGGCTCAGGATAATGTCCAGGTTTCACTATCGTATAGCAAAACTGGCATTATCAGGGCCTTGAAGACACGTAGCTTGGTCCTTCTGCACAGGTACCGGCATCTCCAAATACTCTTGTCGAGAGAGTTCATGACCCCTGCTGCCAGGCCAATCTGTCTGCTGACTTCTTGGTCTGACAGCCCAGAGTTATGAACTACACTACCAAGCTATGTAAAGCTCTCTGTGACTTCAATGTCATCGCCGCAAGCACGTACCGACTGAACAGGTTCTCCTAGCAAGTCCCTAAAGTCCTAGATCTTGGTATTGGTCCAGGAGACCTCTAACCCCAAGGGCTTCGCTTCATTACTAAATGTATCAAGAGCCACCACTAAGGATTCCAAGGACTCAGATAGAATAGCAACATCATCAGCAAAGTCAAGGTCGGTAACCTTGATATTGCCCAGAGTTGCTCTACAATGACTTTGAACAGTAACTCTGCCTAGTATCCAGTCCATGCAGGTGTTGAAAAGTGTTGGTGCAAGAACATAGCCTTGCCTCACTCCTGAACTAACAGGAAAGAAGCTTGACAGGCCACCACCACACTTTACAGCACTTTCAGTACCAGTATACAAACTTGCAATTAGTCCAATAATCCTTGTTGGAATTCCTCTTAGTCTCAGGATCTCCCAGAGTGATTCCCGATGCACCGTATCGAACGCCTTCCTGAGGTCGATGTAGGCTGCAAACAGCCCACGTCCGAACTCACGACGGCGCTCTACAATGACTCGAAACGCAAGGATACGGTCAATTGTAGACTTACCAGGAGTGAATCCAGATTGCTCCGGCCTCTGGTGCCTCAGTAGATGGTCTCTAATACATCTCAAAAGGAGGTGGGCAAGAACCTTGCCTGGTATACTGAGCAATGCCTCGGTGATTGCTACAGTCCCATCGGTCCCCCTTCCCCTTCCAGAGAGGGATGACCACACCCCTCAACAGGTTAGGGGGAATGGTACCGGACCGCCAGATGGCAGCCAGGACAGCATGCAACCCACACACCATTGGTTCCCCACCAGCTTTTAACAGTTCAGCTGGGATGCCGCAAATACCCACTGCTCTGCCACTCCTCAGCTTGGATATCGCCCCCCTAACTTCAGTCAGGGAGGGTGGATCCTCACCGATGGGTGGGTCCGGCAACGGAATAACGGCACTACCCGCATCCAGGTTAACTGTTGGTGGGTCAACCTGGTACAACTCCTCAAAATACTCAGCCCAACGTTCCCGCACCGTAATAGGATCTGAGACGATCTGGCCACTTACTAAGCGAACCGCTGTCACCTGAGAAGAGGGCTTGGAGTTCAGCTTTCTCAGGGCTTGGTATATTGGTATACAGGAAGGTCATTTACTAAGAAATGGCCTTCTACCTCCTCTGCAAGACTCCTAATAGACTGTTCCTTGTCCCTTCTTAACAGTGACCGAGTTCTGCGCACCTGAGAACGGTGCAAATCCCGATCCCGTGACAGATGAGCCGCACGACAAGCATCTGTAGCATCCAGTCTCCTGCAAGATAAAATTCTGTCTTGCTCTTGGGCATTTACCAATCGTTATTTGAGCTGCATCAAGCGTTTCGCGTTTGAAGGTGTCCCACAGACGTACAGGGTCTGTCAGATTTTCGAGCACTGCGAAATGACCTGAGACTGCTTCAGCAAATCCCCGGGCACACTCCCACTCCCTCAGCCTGTCCAAGTGAAACACCCTGGGGTGATCACTGGACCACTGGGGAGTTTTGAAGTCGACCAGAAGGGTAGCCACAACCAATCTATGGTCAGTACCACAGAACTCGGCACTCCTATACACCCTGTGGTTCTGGAGGATCCTCCAACGAGTGCTAACGAGTATGTGGTCGATCTCCTTGGCTGCATTACCTGCATCGCTGTACCAAGTCCAGCGATGTGGGTCTGGGCGTTGGTACCAGGAGCCAGAAATCCTCCGTTTCTGGGACCTAGCAAAGTCCCGGAAAAGGAAGCTATTCTCACTACCGGTACCAGTTCCTGAGCCATGGGGACCGACAGACATCTCATAGCCAGCTCGATCACAGCCAGATACCGCATTGAAGTCGCCCAGAACAATAAGAATATCTCACCGGGGACACCTGTCTGACACATATGCTAGTTTGGCATAAAACATCTCTTTCACGTCAAGTTTACAAACATCGGTAGGAGCGTACACAGCAATAAGAGACATAAAGCTAAATGCTAGCTTCAGTCTCATTACCATTATATGCTCATCGACTGAAGTAACCTCTACGACCGAGGACTGGAGTCTGCTAGAAGTGGCCATGGCTACTCCCTGGAGATGGTGACCATGGCTACGGCCCGACCAGTAGTAGGTATAGCCACCTACACTAATCGTGCCCCTGCCAGGTCTTCTCACCTCTGAGAGAGCAGCCACCTCCACTCTCAGCTTCCCCAGTTCCCTCGACAGCAGAAGTAACCGATCATCCTGACGCAAAGAGCAGACGTTCCAAGCCCCCACCCCGACTTCCCGCCTGTGTTTTAGCCTCGGGCAGTCACTCCGGGTGGACGCCACCTCTGCCACCCCCGCCGACGCTGCTTCATATAAAGGGGGGCGGCAGGCTACAGGACCCAACATCCACCTGCGGGGCCCCCGAAGGCTTTCCCCCGCGAGCTTCACTCCAGGCTGGTGACTGCCAGAATGCAGGCGGGACGAGTAGGTCCCGTTCCCATCCTGTGTCCCAGCAGTCGCCCTCCCAACGGGGCCTGCAGCCCGCTTCACTTGCTGGGTGGGAGGAGCATTCCCCCTCCTCCCAGTATTTCCATATATAGTGCTCACTGCCGATGAGGTTTATCTGGGGGGAGGAGGACTGGCAAGGCCCACCTCCCCGAGCCTCCCATTAACCCCAGGGGGCCTGGGCAGGAGTTGGTACAGGGCCAGGGCGTGTCCACATGCCGGTGGGCCATGACCCTGTACCTCTAGGGCCTCCTGCTGCTCCGAGATCCCCCACAGTTTAGCCTGAGACCGCAAGGTACCCAGTTTCTATGGGAGGCCACAAGGAGGCACTGCAGAAGTCTCGATGATGGAGAGGCTGTAAACTGGCAGGGGAGGCTCATGCATAGCTGCTCCCTTTTTCGCATTAGGCTAGCCAGCGGTGGCAGCTGTAAGCGAGAAGGCATGCAAAGCACTTAACACTAACTAGGCTACCACACCATCGCTTCACATCACCCTGTGCGTGAAGCACCCACCCATTATGTGTATACATACTTATTTATGTATAATTTATGACATTCAGAAAAAGAATTACATTTCGGTTTCGAAAATCTTTTACCTTTAGAAACCAAATCTTCGGTAGTATAGTGGTAAGTAACCCCGCCTGTCACGCGGGAGACCGGGGTTCGATTCCCCGCCGGGGGGGAAGTCATTTTTCTCTCAGTGTTTCCTACGAGTTATATATTAATAACTCCAAGAGCTTGAAAAGAAACCGTGATTTATAGAATGAAATAAGGTTACAAATTACCTATGTTTAAAATTATAAAGATATGCATACATAACCAAGTATATACATAGTATGTATGCAATTATTTAAACTTACCTACATATGTACATGTAATCTGTAAATACATATGATGGTGATACAAGGGTTTGGATGAAAATCTGTCCGATGATTTAACTGTATCATAGCTGATGATCCCACAGCTCTTTAATGACTGCTTTAGCTTGCATAATGAAATCCAAAAGTAACGATTATTGTTGTACTTGCACATGTTTGCATGTGTAAGAGAACATACTTTATGTGAGCATCTAGAAATGGAAAATGTATTACATTTCGGTCTCGGAAAAAAAAAAAAAAAATGAAACCAATTCATCAGTGGTATAGTGGAAAGTATCCCTGTGATATATTATGACAAACTCCTTCGGTTATGGGTATATTAAATAATCAAATTATAAGAAAAGGGTTAAAAACAATTCCTCCCCGGCGGGGAATCGAACCCCGGTCTCCCGCGTGACAGGCGGGGATACTAACCACTATACTACCGAGGAACTGGTTTCTAAAAGTAAAAGAATTTCGAAACCCAAATATAATTCTTTTTTCTGAGTAAAGTCCTAAAGCATCCATAAATACGTATGTATACACATAGTGGGCCTGTGCAGTCAAAAATATTTTCTATAAGGGAATATGTACATGATGATGGGACCTGCTTTGTGAAATCTGCTGTTAAGCAGTAATTTTGAACACTAGATAACATAGCACTGTATGTATTATACACTATAATGGGACATTTATATACATCCTTTTACTACATACTGTTCAATACCAATGCCACAATGCTGTAGAAAACTCTACCCTCTTACCTTATAACTGATAAGCAATCTTTGAAGTATGAACCGGTGTATTTGATGTATTTCATAACAATGAAAATTCGAAACCATGTGAAATTTAGAAACCAATTCCTCGGTAGTATAGTGGTTAGTATCCCCGCCTGTCACGCGGGAGACCGGGGTTCGATTCCCCGCCGGGGAGTAATTCATTTTCCTATCAGTGTTTCCTTAAAGTTATATAATAACTCTGAGAGCTTAAAAGGAAACCGTGTTTTATAGATGAAAATTATACACATATGCATACATAAACAAACGTACATTATATAAGCACTCATCCACACTTTTCTACTGATACATGTAATTTGTAAATATAAATGATGCTGATACAAGGTTTTGGAAGAAAAACTGTTTCAATTACTGTTTTAGAGTTGACAACGCCCCAGTTCTGCTGACTATTTTGGTATACATATCAAATTTCATAAGTAACAGTTATTTTGGTACAAGATCATGTCTGTATGTATACAAGAATGTATATTTCCTGTGAACACCTAGAAATCGGAAATCTATTATATTTCGGTCAAAAAAAAAAAAAAAAAAAAATATCGTATGGAAATTAGATACTTTGGGGTCAACACACTAAATGCAGCAAGATGATGATCATTATGATATTAGTGTTGAATAAAAACAAGCACATCATTTATAATTATACAAATTAACAAGTTAATAAATGATATTGAAGTATGAGATCAATGCACACGAACTACATGCGGAGCCGATAACTTACCCTACCATAACCTAGTAGGAGCACCCTCCACACACGGTCATCGCGGCGGCTATGGCGAAGTACTGAACGCGGTGGTTATTTCGGTTAAGAATTCGAAAATGGTGGTTCCAGGGGACGGAAAACTCGACCTTGAGGCCATCGTTGTAATATCGAGAGAGGCGCAAAACCCGCCGACGAAGGCGCTCTTCTGTTCATGGTATACCCCGTTCACCGTGATTATACTACAATCGTCTCTGTATACAATGATGACTATGTCATGGTTAGTATGCTGATTCAGTGGGAACGTTACGAGGTAACTGTAATACGTCCGCCGCTCCGAGATCGACGATAATTTTGTAACGCTCTAGCCTGCCGGGAATATGGGGTGGTTTTATTTCCTCGGCGGGGGTTGGGAGGCGGCAGCCCCCCCAGGGGGGGTCGCAGGGGGCACAGCTCCCTGCAATGGGAAGTCATGTGAATAACCATGGTTATTTTCACAGTTTATTATATCATTAGTGTTATTTAACCCCGCATTTTCCCTGGAACCTTCCATGCCCTCCCTTGCTATCAGGGCCAAGTTTGTCGCTAACGGGGGGTTTCCGCGCAGTAAAAACTATATATTTGCAATGTGGACAGTAAGAGGAATCCAACGATACCAAAATCGTCGATATCGGAGAGGTGAAGGTAATATAGAAAATTATCTCAATTTCTAAATCAATCCTGCTCGATGTTAGAACACACAAGCTGAATTCATAAATCATGGCAATTGCAAACACTAAAAACTAATGACCACGCATTACTGAACACAAGTGACAATGATATAAGCGGTTATGTACCAGACCCTATTGTTCCTTTAACTCCTCAGTATGTAAATTGAATTGGACAATATCATCTTCACTCCCACTGTAGGCCTATCTAAATTGTGAAAACAAAACCTATAAAATGACATGAAAATATGACAAAAGAAAAAGAAAAGAAAAGAAAGAGAGAAAGAAAAAATGTATACATATTCTTCAAAATATGCATTCATTACTTTTTGTATATTTACATTATGCTACTTGCAAACACCGGAGACCCATAGAACCTTCACTTCGTCCTTTACGCAGTTGAACGAAAGTTGGACACAAACCTAAAGGATTACTAATCACAAGAGAAAGATATAGTTGATGGTCATAACGAACAAGGGAATTAACTTTTAATAAACCGAGGGCCGGGCAGTCCATCATGACGACCCAGGGCGATTTCACCAGCCATTTTCTCTCTCACAACTCTCGTCTCGTTGCTTCACTCGGCGAAGTCTGCTCAAGACAAAGAGAAAATGGTCGGCATTATCAAGTTACGCTCATATAGTCATAGATATCACATTTTGCGGGGGGGGATTTCTGCTAATTATGAGGAGCACTAGCAATTTACACGTTTTCCAGGCAAGACAAAGAAAGACTGGAGTCTGCTAGGCCGTTACCTATGCGAGCTCTCGGATACATTCGAGTCTGCGCATAAAATCAAAAATTCTTCTTCTCTATGTTTGATAGATAGCATAATTGTTTGTTTTAACCATTGACATTAATCTTCCTCGGCATACGTATCTTTTACACAATAGCATACCTTTTTTCTGGTATACTGAAATAACTTGGGTAAGAAAGTAAACAATGGTGAATGCGAGCATTACACATATATACGTATGCACACGTCGACATTGTTTTAGAGAAATAACTGTCTGATGCTCGAAAATTATGATGATTGCTTTAGCTAATGTTACAGTCTGATAAGCTATCATATATATATACATATTGTGTTTGTAATATATGAGATTTTTGCATTTGACTCCTGTCCAGCTGCATCTCTTGTTGGTGAAGCAAAGAAACATGTTGCAGGGATTTTTTCAGAGGCTTCCCCGATGATATAACAAAAGCAGTAATTACTACACAAGTCGAGGAAGTCAAAGCAAAGGCAAGCACCTTTGACGGCTAGCACTTTACTCGTGACTTATCATATAGCCTCTACAACCTTTACCCCCCAAAGTAAGGAAAGTCACAAAAGCAATGAGGAAGGGTCTCATTGATTCAAGGATAATACCAGGAAGTTTACGAGATAAAGAGAAAGTTCAAGAAAGGATATAGGAAGCCATGGGAACAGATGCAATACATAAACAATAGAATTTCTTACTTTTAAAATGTAGAAAGGTCAACAAGGAAAAGGACAGGAACTATTCCATACTAACCTGATTCTCTTTCAAGATTCGACCCTTACAAATCTAAAGGCGCTGCTCCTCTGGGGAAAAGTAGAAATCTGCAAGGGAAAACTAACGGGCATATAGCTTAGATCTAGATATTAAGACAAACGTGGCAAATATTCACACGGCAACTGAGGCATAATACTTTATTGTGACAGCCTTTAATTTGCGCGAAAACGGCCTACATCGGTACAGGGATGACGTCACGCTCATATGTGCCATGCAAAGTGCTGCCTCCATAATGTGCATTGATACATTTCTTACGTTAGGTGTGACAAAAGACTGTAGGGTCCCAGGGCTCACTGCTACAACATAAATACAATATTCTAACAAAGTATTGGAAACAAAGCAAAACATAACACATCCTTCTTTTGCAAATAGATTCCAAGTGGAGGAGAGAGAAACACAGAGATCACTAGGTCAAAAAACGTTACACGACCTTCTTTGTAAATTACTATCGATCATAGATAAGAAAGAGTTATACATCTTTCTTTACCAACCACTATCAAGAGTGGAGATTTCAGTATCTTTGGGAGGTCAGAGTCATACCTTTGATAACCAAAATATCGATTAACGGTAAGTGAGACTTATAGTATGAGGACAAAAATATCATAAATCCTTCCATTGTGGGTTTATTGGGAAGATAGATAGATATATGGGTAGATAGAGACTATGATATATATATATATATATATATATATATATATATATATATATATATATATATATATATCTGTATATATATTGATAAATAAATATAGATAGACAGATAGATATAGAGATTGATTGAGATTATGCATCCCTTTCCAAATCAAAGTGAATACTGGAGAGACAGAACGAGATGCATATATTTTTTTTCAATTGGTATCGATTCACTTGAATAGAGAAATAGATAAATTTAAAAAATAAAGGTTTGAGGGGAAGGAAAAGAGCAGCAAAACAATAACTTTACTGGAGAAGTAATCTCCATTATATTACCC
>NC_091572.1:28801384-28808884 GCF_042767895.1 Penaeus vannamei
ACCCTGAACATTGAAACTAATACCCACTCCTCAATGCCTACTAGTGCATTACCCACTCAAGCCGAGACTCAGTCTCCAGAAGACATTCCGACTCTCCCAACTTCCTCATGTCTACCCCTGCAGCCTTCTTCATCAAACACCCCAACCTCCCTTATTACTACCTGACAGCCTTATTCTCCACCTCTCCGTAATACTACCTTAAGTACTCTAGCCCAGCTAAAGGGGACCGATTTTTCGTGATCCCCCTACAGCTCCTTACTCAGGCAACTCTTCTCTTTCAACAATGCCTCCAAAAACAAGTGGGCAGTGACTGCCGATATCCATCCCCCTCTTGCTCATAATCCCCTTACACCCCTCCCTCCTCCTCCCTCTCAATACAACCTAACCCCCTCAAATACGGCCTACTACCGATATCCATCCTCCCGATACTACCGATATCCATCCTTCTACTCCCTCCCAACACAACCCATCTCCCTCAACTCCAACTGCTGCCGATATCCGTCCTCCCGACACCCATCCTCCTCCTACTGATACTCTCCCTACACCACTTCCTCCTACTCCCACCCAACACGACCCACCCCCATCAACTCCTACTGTACGTACATTCTTCCTACCTCCATCGCCTCTATCATTTCCACTCCCTCCTGGATACACACGTGAAACACTTACGTAATCCCCTTACCTAAGCCGATCATAGCCCATTCACACTTCTTTACCCATTTTAACTCACAAGATCACTCTAGATAATTGACGCATAGCAACCATCACCCTTCACCCCTCCTCTAATATACTTTCCTATAGTGCTATATGACCCTAGATGTCTAGCAGATTTATCTTTGCTTTTTAACCATTAACCATCGGCTAAAATATGGATTAGAGTAAGTACACAGCTGGTTTATAAGAAAACAAACTATGAAATGCAGTTTGTTTACAAGCTGGGCATCGCACAAACTACTTGTCTGAGCTGGACGAGTAGTTCCGAAGCAGCAGCTTTTGCGGCCAACCAACCAATCCTTCGGGATTTGAATAATATCTGTCCTGCATAATTAAAAGAAATAAATGGATCATATTTCATCTCTGTGTATCCATTACTGCTGGAATTTGCATTGTTCAAGCCTTGTAAGCAATCAGGGAGACTAGTTATTAAATAGCACATGCTGCATTATCATGCGTTGGACATATCTTTCAATTCATTTGAATATGGAGTAGTCATGCCAATCAATTTAACTTTATATCTTGAAAGAAATGCCTATTGATATACTCAGATTTGTGTTTTCTTATCATGCAGTATTTGTACATGTACACATGTGCATATATATATATATATATATATATATATATATATATATATATATATATATATATATATATTACACACACACACACACACACACACACACACACACACACACACACACACACACACACACACACACACACACACACATACATAATGTATATACATAATGCATATACAAATTGTATATACAGATACATATATATATATATATATATATATATATATATATATATATATATATATATACACATTTATATATGTATGCATATTGTAGATACAAATACATTACAGATATTTACATACACAAACGTATATATGTGTGTGTGTGTGTGTGTGTGTGTTTGTGTTTTATGTAAATGCATGAATAACGCGTTGCCTCGTTTCACTTACGGCGGACTATTTAATTGCTGTGAAAATTGCAAAAATCAGAAAACATTTCACCCAAACGTTTTTTTCCCCGTTATGGAGGAAGCAGCAAAAGCTTTCGGTAATTGAGTCATTTGCTTCTGTATTTTGAATAGATGTGATACAAGTGATCAAATGTGATGAAAGTGCTTGTTTTTTTTTAATACAATAATTGAAATTAAAGATTCCAATTCATCCGAATGAGGTACCCGGAGAGAGGAAAAACGAGGAATGTAAAACTAAACGCAGATCTTAATCTGATATGCCATTGTAACGAAAAGACTATATTTTTGTAATATTCTGAAATGGAATTGTGTGTTAGCATAAATACACACCCGTATGTGTGTATGAATGTAACAGTGTAAGCATGCCATAAATATATTGTTGAATACGGGAGTCAAAAATAAGCCTCTGAGAGTTCAGGATAAATCAAAATCCTTTATGATTTATATTATTCTTTATTGCATAGGAGGGAAAAATTGAAGAAGTGTGTTCGCGCCCGCCCGCATCTATACGTATTGTGTATGGATGTGTATGTATGTAAAATAGTGGAACATATCCATCCGTGCTCTTTCTATGTGACTATTTAAGAGGAAGCGTGCAGTGCACGTAGTGAAGGTTCTACACAAGCAACAGTACTCTCAGCAAAGGCAAATGTCTCTCTAAGCATAATGTGCGACTCTCTGGTCATTTCGAGCATTCGTCGTCGCCATCACAGAGCCCAACACTCTTATCGCACAGGCTTTCGGGTC
Organism: Penaeus vannamei; assembly: GCF_042767895.1. Lineage (NCBI taxonomy): Eukaryota > Metazoa > Arthropoda > Malacostraca > Decapoda > Penaeidae > Penaeus > Penaeus vannamei. The sequence goes on from NC_091572.1 coordinate 28,803,842, forward strand.
GATTTCTTCAGATGGTGGACAAGGCACTCTCCCAGAAAGACCAGAGTGCTCAGCAGAACTCCTTAAATGATAAGAGAAAGTCGGTTTGTGATTGGAAAGTCTTGAACGTGCTAAGGATATTCAAAAGATATGACACTCAAAACCTTTATGATTATTTCTATTATTATCATTATTATTATTATTATTGTCTTTGTGTTGTTATTTTTATTATTATTATTATTATCATTATTGTTTTGGTGTTGTTATTGTTATTATTATTATTATTACTATTATTATTATTATTATTATCATTATTATTATTATTACTATCATTATTATTATTATTATTATTATTATTATTATTATTATTATTATTATTATTATTATTACTACTACTACTACTATTATGATCATTATTATTACTATTATTGATGTATTTATTTATTTACTTTTTTGCTTCCTTGAACATATTTCATTCTACTCAGAACTGTGATTTTTTTGTTACCATCACTGAGGCTTTCCTCATGCATAAGTTATTCTCGATGATAACAAGTACGCAAACACACAAATACACACACACACACACACACACACACACACAGAGAGAGAGAGAGAGAGAGAGAGAGAGAGAGAGAGAGAGTACGGCATCATCAAATAACTCACCGCCAACCAAGAGGAAGAAAACTCCACCGAGGTCATCTAATGTCAGGACCAGTGGCGTGTTTGACTTGTTCTCCTTCCCTGGCCTCGCCATACATGCTTTGGCGTTGGAGGTCAGGTTAAGCATGAGCTGGGTCACTTGTCCAGTTTCCACCAGGGATGTTAACCTGCGTGGGGTAGCCGTACTTCAGGAAAATATCCTTTTGAAACTTTTATGCAACTTCGGATACTAAGATCTTAGGTATTATAGTAAAATAGAGTAATGTAGTTTTCATATAATGTTTAGTATTTTTTTTTATATTTGGACTTTACACATTTATTTTCTCCGTTTTACTGATATGAAATATTTAGATATGTGAATGAATTAATTCAATTACATGAATTATTTGATTAAATTAATATATTAGTTATTTAATTTAATTATTATATTACTTGTTTAATTGAATGAAAATAATGATACTAAAGTATTGGTCATATCAACATCAGGATTGACGCATGAACAGCTATCACAAATGCCCTTGACCTTAGTTCCCACGCAGGGACGGACCTTACCACTTATTGAAGTCCGGGACGAGGGAACTGCCCTTGGGGAACGCCATGGCAAGGAGGGACGACGCGAGAGGGACCTTGCCGATGTAGTAATTGCACTGACCTGTCTCCATGTAGTCGTGGTGCATGATCTGATGGAGAAGGCGAGTTATATAAAAGGGGGAGGGAGTGTAAGGTATTGACAGTATATATATATATATATATATATATATATATATATATATATATATATATATGTATATAAATATATGGACATTGCATATATATCTGTGTATATATATGTATATATATGCATATATATATATATATAAATATATATATATATATATATATATATATATATATATATATATATATATATATATAATGCATACACACACATATATATGTGCACCGATCGCTTCACATCTTACGATACATCTTCCTGGGTCGTGCCGGTTGACCTTCCTTGACCCAAGCATGAAATTTGACACAAACGGCAAATTCAACGACGACAAAGCCGTCTCTTGAAAGATCCAAAGCTTCATAGGTCCTGCACTTCCCGTTTGGAGACTCAAGGTCCGTTGTGGTGTATTCGATCCCCAGCCCAATGCCCACGAAGTTATGTACTCTCCCCTGTAGGATTCTTTTTCGTGACTTTTGTTATATGCAGATGGCTCCACATTCGCTCAGCCGCCATGGAGTCCTTATTTATTGTGCATGATTTTCCCCTTCCTTGAAATAGCGGGAAATGTGTTTTTCCTTCTTAATGCTATTAATATTGATAATGTTATTCTTATTGATATGATTATTATTTTTTATTAGAATATTAATAACACCAAAGACAATAAAATAATACAAAAGAAGCTTTCCAAAAATCAAGGAAAAGGGTAATCATGTGAGATAGGTAGGGTTAATAACCGACTCCTTGGTGACTAAGCAAGATAATGAACCTATATTTCAGTAGGCATGGCATGTTTTCTTACCGTCCGGGGTGATGGGGTTAAGAGGTCATCAAAGGTCATTCTGGACTCAATGATTCTGATCAAAACACTCCTGGACTAGGCATTGGTTCCCCTGGATTGTCAACACCCGACATTTGTCTTTTTCTATCTATCTGTCTGTTATTATTATTATTTTTTTTTTATCATATACATGTTGTGTCTATGTATAATGCCAAGTCTTGATAAATCTCTCTCTCTCTGATAATGTTAATAATAACAACGATGATGGTGATGGTAATAGGAACACTGTAAATACCAATGATAATGCTAATAATGCTAATAATGATAATAGTAGAATAATAATAATAATGAAAATAATATAATAATAATGTGAATAATCATCATTCCACAGCAGCAATAAACATAACCACAATAAATAAGACCAGTAATAATAACACAAATGATCAGAAGACCGAGGATAACAGTACAACCAATACTACCAACTAGAAAAAAATAATCTACTGGACTTGAATGTTTTCTTTGGCCTACCTTCATCATGTTGAAATGATCAGTCAGGACAGCCTCGCGCTCTCTCTTTATGCACTCTCGGATGTCCCAGGCAGAAGAGACTATGCCGGCTCCTCCATATATCTTCCTCCCCAATGTCGAATTGGATCGCTAAAAGAGAAGAGGCTTTGATTGTATATAGACATATACATGTATACATACATACATACATACATATATATATATATATATATATATATATATATATATATGTGTGTGTGTGTGTGTGTGTGTGTGTGTGTGTGTGTAAACATATACATATATGTATATATATTATACATATACATATATATATATATATATATGTATTATATACATACATACATATACATATATGTATGAATATGTATATACTCATATATGTACATACATACATACATACATACATATATATATATATATATATATATATATATATATATATATATATATATATATATATATATATATACACACACACACACACACACACACACACACACACACACACACACACACACACACACACACATATATATATATATATATATATATATATATATATATATATATTCTTATATATATATTAGTTTGCCGAGGTTGAGACAGAAAAAAATCTGTGGGTTTCTGTCATGTATATTATGTATGGAATTTCCAAGTGGTCATGGCTGATCTACTCTGTGCCAAGAGCTCTCGCAGATCAAGGTCTACATAAACCCTAGACAGACTTTGTCCCAGATCCAAAATTCACGACCCTGAGGACGTATGAAGGACCTACTGCGTATCTCCCGTGCATCCACGTCCCGCGCTCAAGGTTCCAAGGGATTTTGCCGTAGGAGACGAGGTCTTCCACCGAATCGACCGGCACTGTGATGCTCTGGACCGTCAGGAGCGAGGTGAGGACGCCGCTGTAGGCCGAGGTGATCACGAACATAGCAAGCATCCAAGTGCCCAGGAAGGCTCTACCGGACAGCGACAAGGGCAGGGATTCTGTGGCTGGAAGGATATATTGAATATTGGTTTATGTGGTGGTTCAGTGTGTTCTGCGTCTGTTGGCGAGGGAGGTGTATACATTTTTGGTAATTTACGGGTGGGAATAGCGGTCTCTCCTACAACTGAAGGCCAGTAGTAAAAAAAAAGAAAAAAGAAAAATGAAAAGAAAAAAAAACGGGATATACTTTAATTGCGAAAAGGAAGGAAGGTTGTCAAATTAGTAATTTCTCAGGGAGACACTCTGCTTAAAGGCAAAGTAGAGTTAAAATTGCAGTTACATTAAGGATTTCCGTTCTATTACCACACAAAAGCGAGTTTTCTTGATCCACGTTCGCGTAATTCAATTGATAATCTAGAATCATTTATGACTCACCCTCGTTCATGACAGTTCGCGCGATCCAAGCCATGTTGAAGGACGACTTGATATCTGGCAGAGAGGCAGGTGTCAGGGCTCTGAGGATCACTCCCAGGATTATGGTGACCAAGAGGGAGGCGCCGAACCCGAGCCACACCTGGGCGTACGGGCGTGGGAACGTCGGAAGGGCGACTGATATCTCACTCTTTCTCTCCAATTCTCTCAGTCTTTTTTTTCCCTCTCTCTCTCTATTATTGTTTCATCCTTTCTCTCTCTCTCTGCCTCTCTTGCTCTGTCTCTCTCTTATTCTCTCATTCTCTCTGTCTTTCTGTCTGCCTGTCTCTCTTTCTCTCTAGCTATCGTTTTTACTCTCCATCTTTATCTCTCTTTATATATATATATATATATATATATATATATATATATATATATATATATATATATGCATGTATTCATTTATTTACACAATGATATTGATATTAGTAAGAGTAAAGCAACAGAAAAAAATATAAATAAATGATCATAGCTGTGCTCATGGACATGCATATGTACCATAAATCAACTATTTGAAAGAAACTCAGTCTTGCATTCAAAGGTTTCTCTCTCTCTCTCTCTCTCTCTCTCCCTCCCTCTCCAGAACCACGAGAACGTCCTACCTCACAGTATTGCATACAAAGGTTTCTATCTCTCTCTCCCTCCCTATCTCTCTGTCTCTCCCTCCCTCCCTCACTATCTCTCTCTCTCCCTCCCTCCCTCCCTCCCTCTCCAGAACCACGAGGCCGTCCTACCTCAGGAGCGAAAGGCTTCAGGAACCCGGCGAAGTCCCTCTCCATGCGCGGACGAGGCAGAAGGACCCCCCACCAGTCCATGTAGAGAAAGGTGGAAAAATCCGCCACCTGGAACCTGTCCCACGAAATGGACAGCGGACCCAGCGCCAAATCCACTTCCTTGTTGATAGGAAGGTGGAGGGGGAAGGATGGAAGAAGAGTGAGAGGAATTGCTCGTTAGAAATGTGCGTGTATGTGTGATTTTTCTCAT
>NC_091572.1:28823884-28846384 GCF_042767895.1 Penaeus vannamei
CTACAATTATATGAAGCCGGCAATCCATTCCATACCACTAAGGTTTCCATAAGGTAACCCGGTGTAAATTCTGATGTGGGGATGACCAGGAAGTCACAAGAGAACGAATATAGCGCGAAAATATGAATACAAACTGAGGCAAAAAAAGAAGAAAGAAAGTAAAGGCAGAGGAACTGTTATTCTTAAGAGTGTAGATATCTGTGATGATAAAATAATGCGTAAATAGAGCATGAAAAGGTCCGACGGGGATGTTATGATACTGACATTGGAATGGACAAAACACTAAAAGCTAAAACAGAGTGGAAGAAAAACAGGGAACGACGGAAAGAGATAATGGTAAAAAGAATGAAAGAAAGAAAAAATATGGTAATGCTCTTTGGTGTAGAATTTTTGAACTGTCAACGCATTTTTCATTTATCAAAAAAAAAAAAAAAAAAAAAAAAAAAAAAAAAAAAAAAAAAAAATTATACATGACGTGAAAGACCACACAAATACCAGACAATTAGATGTAAAAGTTGAGGAAAAAAGGGAAAAAACTGGTTAATTTTTCTCTCATGTCCGAACAACAAAAATATTCACGAAAATATAGTGAGCCTTTGAAGTTAGGGAGAGATGTACGCACGCGTAACACACACACACACGCACACATATTCATATATACATACGTAGACACATACATACATTAACACAATATATATATATATATATATATATATATATATATATATATATATATATATGTATATGTATATATACATATATTATGAGGGAGCGCGTCAACCATTCCTTAAGGGAGTACATTAGGTTGTTGGCGCGAGTTGCCAAAGACCGTTTACTTTGTTGTTATTGTTACTTTTTGTTGCTAGGGTTATAGCTATTATCGCCACTATTATTACTTTTAGCATTCTTTGCGAACGCTGTCTCGAGAGCTCAATCAACATCGATACCCTTTTGCCATGTGTATGGGCATGTGTGGCCAATGACAAGGTGGCATCTACGCGGACACGTGTCTCTTTTTCTCTCTCTTTTTTTCTTTCTCTCTCTCTCTTTTCATACATACAAAAAGACACTCATATGTGTGTGATTATGTGTGTTTGAGCGTGTGTTAATGTGTTTACTTACGTAGTTATGTCAGTAATTACGTATGTGCACATTCCATTAACTCCTCGGATTTTTTCACACCCAACCGAAGAACGTAGGAAGCAGGAAAAATAAGTATGCAGGACACAAGAAATTCTCCTTTAGTGAACGGCATAAACACAGTAAGAACACAAATTACTCCAATTGTCGTCCATAAGCTCTGGCAAGGACAACTGTAAGATGGCGTAAGAAATGCACTCGTCAGGTCGCGTTCTTGGAGTGCAAGAAAATGAAGGGCTTGAAAAGAGAGAGAGAGAGAGAGAGAGAGAGAGAGAGAGAGAGAGAGAGAGAGTGAGAGAGAGAGAGAGAGAGAGAGAGAGAGAGAGAGAGAGAGAGAGAGAGAGAGAGAGAGGGTTAGTTGGGGGAGGGAGGGGGTGATAGAAGGGGTAGGAGGATATTTCTGACGAAGATAGGATCGAAATATTGTATTGTGAAGATATCCATTCTCATTCATACCTTTTCTACATTAGTCAACATGAATGCGGTTCATCGATTGGACAAACACACCTGTTCACCTTACTTACAGAGACAGACAGACAGACAGACAGAGAGAGAGATAGAGAGAGAGAGAGGGATGGAGAGATGGAGGAGGAGAGGGAGAAGGAGAGGGAGAAGGAGAGGGAGAAGGAGCGGGGGAGGGGGAGGGAGGGAGGGAGGGAGGGAAGGAGGGAAGGAGGGAGGAGGGGAGAGGAGAGGGAGAGGGAGAGGGAGAGGGAGAGGGAGAGGGAGAGGGAGAGGGAGAGGAGAGAGAGAGAGAGAGAGAGAGAGAGAGAGAGAGAGAGAGAGAGAGAGAGAGAGGAGGGGGGGTAGAGAGAGGATAGAGAGAGGGAGGAGGAGAGGGAGAAGGAGAGGGAGGAGAGGGAAGGAGGGAGGGAGGGAAGGAGGGGAATTGTGAGAGAGAGAAAAGAGAGAGAGAGAGAGAGAGAGAGAGAGAGAGAGAGAGAGAGAGAGAGAGGGAGAGTAGGTGGAAAGAGGGAGAAGGATAGGGAGAGGGAGGGAGAGAGAGTGAGAGAGAGAGAGATAAAGAGTGAGAGAGAGAGAGAGTGAGAGAGAGAGTGAGAGTGAGAGTGAGAGTGAGAGTGAGAGTGAGAGGGAGAGTAGGTGGGAAGAGAGAAGGGATAGGGAGAGGGAGAGAGAGAGGGAGAGAGAGAGAGAGAGAGAGAGAGAGAGAGAGAGAGAGAGAGAGAGAGAGAGAGAGAGAGAGAGAGAGAGAGAGAGAGAGAGACGAATAAAGAGGAGACAGAAGTACATACGCATAAAGGAAAAGGAAGATGGCTGAACATACAATTGTGGAGTCATCAGGATGTTAATTGAATTAAGGCAATTCCCTGTTCTTGCGATTACTCTGTCCATCAAATCTTTCGCTACGGAAAGGGTAAATTAGAAAGTAAAGGCATATATAAATGAGATATAGAATATGCCTACTTGATCTGTCAAGGGTTTATAATCAGTGTCCCAGAATGTGGCAACACTGCTCCCACGTCCATGATGCCTTGTTGAGTAAATTATCACAAATGCGGTCTTGACCCGCATGATCATAGGGTCGAGAGCCGCTCCGTTCTGGACAAAGACTTCGACCGTACGACCCCTGGACACTACGGCCTACGTGTTTCAAGATCCATGCTCTGAGATCTCAAACTATGCGAGGTTTTCTCCCCGACATCATGCAATGACGGCTGTGGCTCGTGGCTGGCAAGGTGGCGAGGACAGTTGTTCGGATGTTGTTAGTCTTTTGGTATTTTCGGCTACTGTAAAAAAAAGGAAAAAAAGGAAGAGGTAATTATGGTAATGAGGTAATTCTCTGGAGTTATTTCGCTTGATGTTACTATTGGGATAGTAACCGTTGCGGTATTTGGACGGAAATGGGTCGGAATGGTTGTTTGCCGCACAACATGGGTCGGCAAAAGCACCCAATACGCGAACCCAGTCCATTTGTCTTACTATTAGCATACCGGTACTCGGAATGGTCGTCGCAGCTAACCACCGTTCCTTTAAAGCTCTTCACATCAAATATATGACTGATACTTACACTGAAGCGATGATCTCAATAGCATTAGGAGACGCTACAAAAAATATAAATTCAACTGCACTCCTCCAACCTGATGGTTTGAAACGAATCTCAAGATCTTTATCATAACAAGTTCATCACCAACGATTGCACATGACAGTCACTTGCGGCCGTCGAGATGCATTTCATTCAGAATCCTTGAAATGCAGGTTCGGGTGAAAAGAGTCAGACTAATCCGTGTATTGAAATGCTGCAGCAAATTGCAACTGTAATTCCTTGAAGTGTTTCCATTGTGCAAACTATTGTCATTATAAATGCTATAATGTACAGATGACGTGGTATTGTGGAGTTGCTCAGATATATATATTTGCTTTCCGTCAATAAACACACATACACACACACACACACACACACACACACACACACACACACACACACACACACACACACACACACACACACACACACACACACACACACACACATATGTATATATATATATATATATATATATATATATATATATATATATATTTATACACACATACACACACATACATATACACATATGCATATATGTATATATATTATATATACACATACATATACATATATACGTATCTATGTATATATATACATATAGAGATACACACACACACACACATATACATACATATATATATATATATATATATATATATATATATATATAATACATACATATATATATATATGTATATATATATACATACATATATATATACATATATATATATATATATATATATATATATATACACACACTTAAACATATATATGCACACATATATATGTGTGTGTAGATATACCATGTGATTTTATCTCTGCGATGTTACAATACAAAATAACAAATCATTATGATGTAGATATCGTACGGTATATATTTCGATATAATAGATTTCAAATTTCTACTTAGCCAGAAAAAAACAAGAACAAATCAAGTATTGCCCCATTTCACTCGTTCTACAAATAAAAGAGAGAGAGAGAGAGAGAGAAAAAAACTACCATCGCACAGAACTTAAGAAACGCACCAAGAAAACACATCCTCGCACACGCAGTCACTTGAGCAACCGCACGCGAAGCCGCCGCCAGATCCCGCTCCGCGCCGTGCAACGCTGCAACGCGTGCACAGGATCACAATAGGTTCATATTTCATGTCATGTCAAAGGGATGCGACGGAGAGTTAATGATGTCTCTGTCTCTGTCTGTCTGTCTCTCTCTCTCTACACACACACACACACACACACACATACCCCCACAAACACAAACATGCTTATATATATATATATATATATATATATAATATATATTTATACATAATACATATACATACATAACATATGTGGATAGAAATAGGGTACAATGATGTCGGAAATCCCGTCGTAAAACATTCGATTATCAAGATAAGCTGAATCAGCTGACAAGCATTTTCCTTTCTTACATGCGGTTTATTTATTAGTGTCCTTTCGGGAGCAAAAGTCCGACTACACCCACAACTTGGCAAATGTTCCTTCGCGTCACTCCCAAGATGTCGCAGTATTGATTCTACCCAAAGTAAAATAGAGAGGCTCCAGTATTCACCTTATCCAAAGTAAAATAGAATCCAGTATTCACTTTATCCAAAGTAAACTAGAGAGGCTCCAGTATTCACCTTATCCAAAGTAAAATAGAATCCAGTATTCACTTTATCCAAAGTGAAATAGAGAGGATCCAGTATTCACCTTATCCAAAGTAAAATAGAATCCAGTATTCACTTTATCCAAAGTAAAATAGAGAGGATCCAGTATTCACCTTATCCAAAGTAAAATAGAATCCAGTATTCACTTTATCCAAAGTAAAATAGAGAGGATCCAGTATTCACCTTATCCAAAGTAAAATAGAATCCAGTATTCACTTTATCCAAAGTAAAATAGAGAGGATCCATTATTCACCTTATCCAAAGTAAAATAGAATCCAGTATTCACTTTATCCAAAGTAAAATAGAGAGGATCCAGTATTCACCTTATCCAAAGTAAAATAGAATCCAGTATTCACTTTATCCAAAGTAAAATAGAGAGGATCCAGTATTCACTTTATCCAAAGTAAAATAGAATCCAGTATTCACTTTATCCAAAGTAAAATAGAATCCAGTATTCACTTTATCCAAAGTAAAATAGAATCCAGTATTCACTTTATCCAAAGTAAACTAGAGAGGATCCAGTATTCACTTTATCCAAAGTTAAATAGAATCCAGTATTCACTTTATCCAAAGTAAAATAGAATCCAGTATTCACTTTATCCAAAGTAAAATAGAATCCAGTATTCACTTTATCCAAAGTAAAACAGAATCCAGTATTCACTTTATCCAAAGTAAAATAGAATCCAGTATTCACTTTATCCAAAGTAAAATAGAATCCAGTATTCACTTTATCCAAAGTAAAATAGAATCCAGTATTCACTTTATCCAAAGTAAACTAGATAGGATCCATTATTCACTTTATCCAGAGTAAAATAGAGAGGATCCAGTATTCACTTTATCCAAAGTAAAATAGAATCCAGTATTCACTTTATCCAAAGTAAAATAGAGAGGATCCAGTATTCACTTTATCCAAAGTAAAATAGAATCCAGTATTCACTTTATCCAAAGTAAAATAGAATCCAGTATTCACTTTATCCAAAGTAAAATAGAATCCAGTATTCACTTTATCCAAAGTAAAATAGAGAGGATCCAGTATTCACTTTATCCAAAGTAAAATAGAATCCAGTATTCACTTTATCCAAAGTAAAATAGAATCCAGTATTCACTTTATCCAAAGTAAAATAGAGAGGATCCAGTATTCACTTTATCCAAAGTAAAATAGAATCCAGTATTCACTTTATCCAAAGTAAAATAGAATCCAGTATTCACTTTATCCAAAGTAAAATAGAATCCAGTATTCACTTTATCCAAAGTAAAATAGAGAGGATCCAGTATTCACTTTATCCAAAGTAAAATAGAGAGGATCCAGTATTCGCTTTATCCAAAGTAAACTAGAGAGGATCCAGTATTCACTTTATCCAAAGTAAAATAGAATCCAGTATTCACTTTATCCAAAGTAAAATAGAGAGGATCCAGTATTCACTTTATCCAAAGTAAACTAGAGAGGATCCAGTATTCACTTTATCCAAAGTAAAATAGAGAGGATCCAGTATTCACTTTATCCAAAGTAAAATAGAATCCAGTATTCACTTTATCCAAAGTAAAATAGAATCCAGTATTCACTTTATCCAAAGTAAACTAGAGAGGATCCAGTATTCACTTTATCCAGAGTAAAATAGAGAGGATCCAGTATTCACTTTATCCAAAGTAAAATAGAATCCAGTATTCACTTTATCCAAAGTAAAATAGAGAGGATCCAGTATTCACTTTATCCAAAGTAAACTAGAGAGGATCCAGTATTCACTTTATCCAAAGTAAAATAGAGAGGATCCAGTATTCACTTTATCCAAAGTAAAATAGAATCCAGTATTCACTTTATCCAAAGTAAAATAGAGAGGATCCAGTATTCACTTTATCCAAAGTAAACTAGATAGGATCCATTATTCACTTTATCCAAAGTAAAATAGAGAGGACCCAGTATTCACTTTATCCAAAGTAAACTAGAGAGGATCCAGTATTCACTTTATCCAAAGTAAACTAGAGAGGATCCAGTATTCACTTTATCCAAAGTAAACTAGATAGGATCCATTATTCACTTTATCCAAAGTAAACTAGAGAGGATCCAGTATTCACTTTATCCAAAGTAAAATAGAGAGGATCCAGTATTCACTTTATCCAAAGTAAACTAGATAGGATCCATTATTCACTTTATCCAAAGTAAACTAGAGAGGATCCAGTATTCACTTTATCCAAAGTAAAATAAAATCCAGTATTCGCTTTATCCAAAGTAAACTAGAGAGGATCCAGTATTCACGTTATCCAAAGTAAAATAGAGAGGATCCAGTATTCGCTTTATCCAAAGTAAACTAGAGAGGATCCAGTATTCACTTTATCCAAAGTAAAATAGAATCAAGTATTCGCTTTATCCAAAGTAAAATAGACAGGATCCAGTATTCACGTTATCCAAAGTAAAATAGAGAGGATCCAGTATTCGCTTCATCCAAAGTAAAATAGAGAGGATCCAGTATTCACTTTATCCAAAGTAAAATAGAGAGGATCCAGTATTCACTTTATCCAAAGTAAAATAGAGAGGATCCAGTATTCACTTTATCCAAAGTAAAATAGAATCCAGTATTCGCTTTATCCAAAGTAAAATAGAGAGGATCCAGTATTCACTTTATCCAAAGTAAAATAGAGAGGATCCAGTATTCACTTTATCCAAAGTAAACTAGAGAGGATCCAGTATTCACTTTATCCAAAGTAAAATAGGATCCAGTATTCACTTTATCCAAAGTAAACTAGAGAGGATCCAGTATTCACTTTATCCAAAGTAAACTAGAGAGGATCCAGTATTCACTTTATCCAAAGTAAAATAGGATCCAGTATTCGCTTTATCCAAAGTAAAATAGAGAGGATCCAGTATTCACTTTATCCAAAGTAAAATAGAGAGGATCCAGTATTCACTTTATCCAAAGTAAAATAGAGAGGATCCAGTATTCACTTTATCCAAAGTAAAATAGGATCCAGTATTCACTTTATCCAAAGTAAACTAGAGAGGATCCAGTATTCACGTTATCCAAAGTAAAATAGAGAGGATCCAGTATTCACTTTATCCAAAGTAAAATAGACAGGATCCAGTATTCACTTTATCCAAAGTAAAATAGAGAGGATCCAGTATTCACTTTATCCAAAGTAAAATAGAGAGGATCCAGTATTCACTTTATCCAAAGTAAAATAGAGAGGATCCAGTATTCACTTTATCCAAAGTAAACTAGAGAGGATCCAGTATTCACTTTATCCAAAGTAAACTAGAGAGGATCCAGTATTCACGTTATCCAAAGTAAACTAGAGAGGATCCAGTATTCACTTTATCCAAAGTAAACTAGAGAGGATCCAGTATTCACTTTATCCAAAGTAAACTAGAGAGGATCCAGTATTCACTTTATCCAAAGTAAACTAGAGAGGATCCAGTATTCACTTTATCCAAAGTAAAATAGAGAGGATCCAGTATTCACTTTATCCAAAGTAAAATAGAGAGGATCCAGTATTCACTTTATCCAAAGTAAAATAGAGAGGATCCAGTATTCACTTTATCCAAAGTAAACTAGAGAGGATCCAGTATTCACGTTATCCAAAGTAAAATAGAGAGGATCCAGTATTCACTTTATCCAAAGTAAAATAGACAGGATCCAGTATTCGCTTTATCCAAAGTAAAATAGAGAGGATCCAGTATTCGCTTTATCCAAAGTAAACTAGAGAGGATCCAGTATTCACTTTATCCAAAGTAAAATAGAATCCAGTATTCGCTTTATCCAAAGTAAACTAGAGAGGATCCAGTATTCGCTTTATCCAAAGTAAACTAGAGAGGATCCAGTATTCGCTTTATCCAAAGTAAACTAGAGAGGATCCAGTATTCACTTTATCCAAAGTAAACTAGAGAGGATCCAGTATTCACTTTATCCAAAGTAAACTAGAGAGGATCCAGTATTCACTTTATCCAAAGTAAACTAGAGAGGATCCAGTATTCACTTTATCCAAAGTAAACTAGAGAGGATCCAGTATTCGCTTTATCCAAAGTAAACTAGAGAGGATCCAGTATTCGCTTTATCCAAAGTAAACTAGAGAGGATCCAGTATTCACTTTATCCAAAGTAAAATAGAATCCAGTATTCGCTTTATCCAAAGTAAACTAGAGAGGATCCAGTATTCACTTTATCCAAAGTAAACTAGAGAGGATCCAGTATTCACTTTATCCAAAGTGAAATAGACAGGATCCAGTATTCACTTTATCCAAAGTAAACTAGAGAGGATCCAGTATTCACTTTATCCAAAGTAAACTAGAGAGGATCCAGTATTCACTTTATCCAAAGTAAAATAGAATCCAGTATTCACTTTATCCAAAGTAAACTAGAGAGGATCCAGTATTCACTTTATCCAAAGTAAAATAGAGAGGATCCAGTATTCACTTTATCCAAAGTAAACTAGAGAGGATCCAGTATTCACGTTATCCAAAGTAAAATAGAGAGGATCCAGTATTCACTTTATCCAAAGTAAACTAGAGAGGATCCAGTATTCACTTTATCCAAAGTGAAATAGACAGGATCCAGTATTCACTTTATCCAAAGTAAACTAGAGAGGATCCAGTATTCACTTTATCCAAAGTAAACTAGAGAGGATCCAGTATTCACTTTATCCAAAGTAAAATAGAATCCAGTATTCACTTTATCCAAAGTAAAATAGAGAGGATCCAGTATTCACTTTATCCAAAGTAAACTAGAGAGGATCCAGTATTCACTTTATCCAAAGTAAAATAGAATCCAGTATTCACTTTATCCAAAGTAAAATAGAGAGGATCCAGTATTCACTTTATCCAAAGTAAAATAGAGAGGATCCAGTATTCACTTTATCCAAAGTGAAATAGACAGGATCCAGTATTCACTTTATCCAAAGTAAACTAGAGAGGATCCAGTATTCACTTTATCCAAAGTAAACTAGAGAGGATCCAGTATTCACTTTATCCAAAGTAAAATAGAATCCAGTATTCACTTTATCCAAAGTAAAATAGAGAGGATCCAGTATTCACTTTATCCAAAGTAAACTAGAGAGGACCCAGTATTCACTTTATCCAAAGTAAAATAGAGAGGACCCAGTATTCACTTTATCCAAAGTAAAATAGAGAGAATCCAGTATTCACTTTATCCAAAGTAAACTAGAGAGGATCCAGTATTCATTTTATCCAAAGTAAAATAGAGAGGATCCAGTATTCACTTTATCCAAAGTAAACTAGAGAGGATCCAGTATTCATTTTATCCAAAGTAAAATAGAGAGGATCCAGTATTCACTTTATCCAAAGTAAAATAGAGAGGATCCAGTATTCATTTTATCCAAAGTAAACTAGAGAGGATCCAGTATTCATTTTATCCAAAGTAAAATAGAATCCAGTATTCACTTTATCCAAAGTAAAATAGAGAGGATCCAGTATTCACTTTATCCAAAGTAAAATAGAGAGGATCCAGTATTCACTTTATCCAAAGTAAACTAGAGAGGATCCAGTATTCATTTTATCCAAAGTAAAATAGAATCCAGTATTCACTTTATCCAAAGTAAAATAGAGAGGATCCAGTATTCACTTTATCCAAAGTAAAATAGAGAGGATCCAGTATTCACTTTATCCAAAGTAAACTAGAGAGGACCCAGTATTCACTTTATCCAAAGTAGAATAGAGAGGATCCAGTATTCACTTTATCCAAAGTAAACTAGAGAGGATCCAGTATTCATTTTATCCAAAGTAAAATAGAGAGGATCCAGTATTCACTTTATCCAAAGTAAAATAGAGAGGATCCAGTATTCACTTTATCCAAAGTAAACTAGAGAGGATCCAGTATTCATTTTATCCAAAGTAAAATAGAATCCAGTATTCACTTTATCCAAAGTAAAATAGAGAGGATCCAGTATTCACTTTATCCAAAGTAAACTAGAGAGGATCCAGTATTCACTTTATCCAAAGTAAAATAGAATCCAGTATTCACTTTATCCAAAGTAAAATAGAGAGGATCCAGTATTCACTTTATCCAAAGTAAAATAGAGAGGATCCAGTATTCATTTTATCCAAAGTAAAATAGAGAGGACCCAGTATTCACTTTATCCAAAGTAAAATAGAGAGGATCCAGTATTCACTTTATCCAAAGTAAAATAGAGAGGATCCAGTATTCACTTTATCCAAAGTAAAATAGAGAGGATCCAGTATTCATTTTATCCAAAGTAAAATAGAGAGGATCCAGTATTCGCTTTATCCAAAGTAAAATAGAGAGGATCCAGTATTCACTTTATCCAAAGTAAAATAGAGAGGATCCAGTATTCGCTTTATCCAAAGTAAAATAGAGAGGATCCAGTATTCGCTTTATCCAAAGTAAAATAGAGAGGATCCAGTATTCACTTTATCCAAAGTAAAATAGAGAGGATCCAGTATTCATTTTATCCAAAGTAAAATAGAGAGGACCCAGTATTCACTTTATCCAAAGTAAAATAGAGAGGATCCAGTATTCACTTTATCCAAAGTAAAATAGAGAGGATCCAGTATTCACTTTATCCAAAGTAAAATAGAGAGGATCCAGTATTCATTTTATCCAAAGTAAAATAGAGAGGATCCAGTATTCGCTTTATCCAAAGTAAAATAGAGAGGATCCAGTATTCACTTTATCCAAAGTAAAATAGAGAGGATCCAGTATTCGCTTTATCCAAAGTAAAATAGAGAGGATCCAGTATTCGCTTTATCCAAAGTAAAATAGAGAGGATCCAGTATTCACTTTATCCAAAGTAAAATAGAGAGGATCCAGTATTCATTTTATCCAAAGTAAAATAGAGAGGATCCAGTATTCACTTTATCCAAAGTAAAATAGAGAGGATCCAGTATTCACTTTATCCAAAGTAAAATAGAGAGGATCCAGTATTCATTTTATCCAAAGTAAAATAGAGAGGATCCAGTATTCGCTTCATCCAAAGTAAAATAGAGAGGATCCAGTATTCGCTTTATCCAAAGTAAAATAGAGAGGATCCAGTATTCACTTTATCCAAAGTAAAATAGAGAGGATCCAGTATTCACTTTATCCAAAGTAAAATAGAGAGGATCCAGTATTCATTTTATCCAAAGTAAAATAGAGAGGATCCAGTATTCACTTTATCCAAAGTAAAATAGAGAGGATCCAGTATTCACTTTATCCAAAGTAAAATAGAGAGGATCCAGTATTCACTTTATCCAAAGTAAAATAGAGAGGATCCAGTATTCACTTTATCCAAAGTAAAATAGAGAGGATCCAGTATTCACTTTATCCAAAGTAAAATAGAGAGGATCCAGTATTCACTTTATCCAAAGTAAAATAGAGAGGACCCAGTATTCACTTTATCCAAAGTAAAATAGAATCCAGTATTCACTTTATCCAAAGTAAAATAGAGAGGATCCAGTATTCACTTTATCCAAAGTAAACTAGAGAGGATCCAGTATTCATTTTATCCAAAGTAGAATAGAGAGGATCCAGTATTCACTTTATCCAAAGTAAAATAGAGAGGATCCAGTATTCATTTTATCCAAAGTAAAATAGAGAGGATCCAGTATTCACTTTATCCAAAGTAAAATAGAGAGGATCCAGTATTCACTTTATCCAAAGTAAAATAGAGAGGATCCAGTATTCACTTTATCCAAAGTAAAATAGAGAGGACCCAGTATTCACTTTATCCAAAGTAAAATAGAATCCAGTATTCACTTTATCCAAAGTAAAATAGAGAGGATCCAGTATTCACTTTATCCAAAGTAAACTAGAGAGGATCCAGTATTCATTTTATCCAAAGTAGAATAGAGAGGATCCAGTATTCACTTTATCCAAAGTAAAATAGAGAGGATCCAGTATTCACTTTATCCAAAGTAAAATAGAGAGGACCCAGTATTCACTTTATCCAAAGTAAAATAGAATCCAGTATTCACTTTATCCAAAGTAAACTAGAGAGGATCCAGTATTCATTTTATCCAAAGTAAAATAGAGAGGATCCAGTATTCACTTTATCCAAAGTAAAATAGAGAGGATCCAGTATTCATTTTATCCAAAGTAAAATAGAGAGGATCCAGTATTCACTTTATCCAAAGTAAAATAGAATCCAGTATTCACTTTATCCAAAGTAAAATAGAGAGGACCCAGTATTCACTTTATCCAAAGTAAAATAGAGAGGATCCAGTATTCACTTTATCCAAAGTAAAATAGAGAGGACCCAGTATTCACTTTATCCAAAGTAAAATAGAGAGGATCCAGTATTCACTTTATCCAAAGTAAAATAGAGAGGATCCAGTATTCACTTTATCCAAAGTAAAATAGAATCCAGTATTCACTTTATCCAAAGTAAACTAGAGAGGATCCAGTATTCACTTTATCCAAAGTAAACTAGAGAGGATCCAGTATTCATTTTATCCAAAGTAAAATAGAGAGGATCCAGTATTCACTTTATCCAAAGTAAAATAGAGAGGATCCAGTATTCATTTTATCCAAAGTAAACTAGAGAGGATCCAGTATTCACTTTATCCAAAGTAAAATAGAGAGGATCCAGTATTCACTTTATCCAAAGTAAAATAGAATCCAGTATTCACTTTATCCAAAGTAAACTAGAGAGGATCCAGTATTCACTTTATCCAAAGTAAAATAGAATCCAGTATTCACTTTATCCAAAGTAAAATAGAATCCAGTATTCACTTTATCCAAAGTAAAATAGAATCCAGTATTCACTTTATCCAAAGTAAAATAGAATCCAGTATTCACTTTATCCAAAGTAAACTAGAGAGGATCCAGTATTCACTTTATCCAAAGTAAAATAGAATCCAGTATTCACTTTATCCAAAGTAAACTAGAGAGGATCCAGTATTCACTTTATCCAAAGTAAAATAGAATCCAGTATTCACTTTATCCAAAGTAAAATAGAGAGGATCCATTATTCACTTTATCCAGAGTAAAATAGAGAGGATCCAGTATTCACCTTATCCAAAGTAAAATAGAATCCAATATTCACGTTATCCAAAGTAAAATAGAGAGGACCCAGTATTCACTTTATCCAAAGTAAAATAGAATCCAGTATTCACTTTATCCAAAGTAAAATAGAATCCAGTATTCACTTTATCCAAAGTAAACTAGAAAGGATCCAGTATTCACTTTATCCAAAGTAAAATAGAATCCAATATAAATTTTATGCAAAGCAGAATAGAATCCAGTATTCACTTTATCCAAAGTAAAATGGAATTTAATATTCATTTTATGTAAAGTGAAATAGGATCCAGTATTTATTTTATCCAAAAGAAAATAGAGACGAGGAGAGGCAGACGGGGATTGGAATAAATATTTCGATGGTAAGTGGTGGGTATTTCGTTTCTCTGATAAAAAAAATTCTCAAAATCATTACTATTATCATTATTCTAGTGCAGGCAGAAGTAATTCGTTATTAGGCGTCCTGCCATAAATTACCAACGAATAGATAAATAACAGTAATTGCAAAGAGCTAAAGAGTAGAGATAGGCTAATAGTCTAGGTGAAGGCTAGATCAGTAACAACTCGAGGGAGTGTCATCCATATTCAACAAAACATCCGTTACTTTTGTGACGTCTTCAAAATAAACCCCATGTGCTTTCCCCAAAGAAATGGAATCAAACACCATGGCACCTCGAGTTGCTACTGATCTAGCCATCCCCAATAGGCTATGTCAAAAACGCCACGTCATGAGCTGTCCTCTTTCGTCTCTGTTTTACTTTGGATAAAACGAATACACTGACATCTAGCGTTGACGCGTAGAAGCATTTCCCAGACTGCGTGTAGTCGAACTTTTGCTCCTGATATTACACATACTATCTCATATAATTTCTTTACAACCTTGTATTTAGATTTTATAAATATTCATTACCATCTTGTAGGCATTATTACTATACTTCCTCTTTTATGTGTGTGTATGCATGTGTATGTACGTGAGTGTGTGTGTTAATATAATCCTTCCTGTTCTTTTCGCCGTCGTCTTGTCTTATTTACTCTTAGAAGAAGAAGGAGGAGAAGGAGAAGGAGGAGAAGGAAGAAGAGGAGAAGGAGAAGGTGAAGGTGAAGGAGAAGATGAAGAAGAAGGAGGAGGAGATGTTGGATAACGTCCTATATTATCCGTGATGAAACTAAGATCAGAAACGAAAAATAAGGAACACCATTCCTTTTTTTTGAAATTACAAAGGAAAAGAAGAAAAGGAGGAGAAAGAGGAGAAACAAGAACATAAACAATAAGAAAGACAAAAGCAAAAAACAACAATAACAGGAACAACATCAGGACTCGTATCAAACCAAATATCAACATATCCCAAAATGAAATTGTTGTAAAACACACATGCAAGATAATTCAATCCAGACGATGCTGAGAAATGCGTTCCTGTTTTCACGGACGAATAACGACAAAATTTCTTACCACACAGAACTACGGAAGCAATCAGAATAGTAAAGAAAAGGAAATTTGTTAAAAGACGACACTGAAGTATACTGTTGCCTTAGGAACAAAGTTATTATAATCATTACAAGAAAAAAGTACAGGTGTTGATTTATTGTAGCATCTATAGAAAGGTTTGTCGACAAAAGGCATCACATTCTGATTCGCACCCTGATTCATCTCGGATAAAATAGAAATCATCATATATAACGCGCAGAATACCCTCGGTTGCCATTAATCAAATGAGTTAATACCACTACTAACACTCCTCAGAAGCAGTTCGTGTAATTTGTCTATTAAAAGCGGTATCTTTCTTTCATGAGACCATTTGAGCTGCACCCCCATTCATAAATCAAGACCCATTAAATCTTACACTCTCTTCTGTCTTCATCTCATTCAGTAAAATTTTAGCCTTGCAGTTCTTCATTTATAAAATTCATCTTATTCCATTCTAATTATGCTTTACTGTTATTCTTTATTTATTCATTAATCTATTTATTCATCATGTTTGTCTACCCTCGCCCGCGACCCCGCAAGTCAACTTCCATTAATCAAATACTGTGTTTTTTTCTCATAAGATTTAGTGGCCTTGATTTATGAATGGGGGTGTAGCTGAAATGGTCTCATGAAAGGAAGATACCGGTTTTAATAGACAAATTACACAAACGCGTTTTGAGGAGTGTTAGTACTAGTTTCAACTCGTTTAGTTGACTGGCGAGGGTATGCTGCTGAAATTGTGAAAGAGGGTTTTAATATTAATGGACATTTTAAGTGCATATAATCCCAAATCATATCTCCTCCCCCCAAAAAAGAAAGACAATGTTGCAAAATGATTGGCAACCCCAAGACTGATTGCCTTTGACAGGAAACAGGTCTTACACTGTATTTATGCTTGTCAGGAGTGTTCAGTACTATAAAATATAAATCCTTTAATAGTAGTGCTGAAATGACGATGATAATATTCATAATGATCATAATGATAACAGCAGTAGTAATAATGATGATGATAATAATAATAATAATAATAATAGTAATGTTGATAATAATAGCAATGATAACAATAATGATAATAATGATAATATTAATAAAAATGATAACGGCAGCGGTGATAGTAGAAGTAGTAGTAGTAATAATAATTGCAACAATAATACTAATGATGATAATGATAAAAACATTATTATGTGAGGTATTGCAAACACCTAAGCACACACTTAGACGAACTCGGACAATTATTACACCATTAAAATTTTCCACAGAGAGAACAATTTTCATATTAAATGTACGCTATGCATTACTAACGAAAATATAATCAAAAACCTTTCACGTATCAGCAGGTATCAATAGTATCCCTTGCGCGGCGTTTAAGTATCAAACCTTAATAGTGTTTCTGGTCATGTAACCACCAAATGTGGTATATATTTAGAGAAACCTAAATTAAGGGTAACAGCCTGAGTTTACTATCAATATATGTAATTATCACGAAATGCAATATGATGAGAAGATTTTTTAAAAATCTAAAAGTTCAAAGTGACATAAAAGTGAACCTCATATTATGGCTACTTAATCATAGGTATATGCATTTTATTGCCCCTTTCAGTACCAGGATTTAAGTAAAGAGACGCGATTAAATATATATATATATATATATATATATATATATATATATATATATATATATTTATATATATATGTATGTATATATATATATGTATATATATATATATATATGTATGTATATATATATATATATATATATATATATATATATATATATATATATATATATATATATATATATATATATATATATATAGAGAGAGAGAGAGAGAGAGAGAGAGAGAGAGAGAGAGAGAGAGAGAGAGAGAGAGAGAGAGAGAGGAGAGATTGGAGAGATAGAGAGAGAGTGAATCAGACAGAGACAAACAAGCGTGAAGACCTCACGTTTTCTTGATATATTGCTCTGGAAATTGTTTATGCGATGATAAACTTAAACTTTTATATTTCATTTCAGAGCTGATTTTCCTCTTCAGTATCTTAACATTTTGACATTTCCTCCTTTTTCTTTTCCTCTTTCAACCTCCCCTGTCTATTTTTCCTTTCTTCTTTACTTCTTCCTTCTCCTCCTTTCCCTACATCTCCCTCCTCCTCTTCCTCCTTTTCTTCCTCATTTCCATCTCCCTCCTCCTCTTCCTCATCCCTATCTCCTTTCTCCCCTCCTCCTTCTCCCGCCTCCCCACTCCCTCTTCGCCCTCATCCTCCTCTCCTCCCTCTTTTCCCCCTCCGTCTCCCCTCTTCCTGTATACAGTGATGGCGAAGGGCAAGGGACACTGCAGAGTGGTGGGCAAGGCGGCGGAGACACGAAGGGCAGGTGGGCAGACGAGGGCGGCAGGGCAGAGGCAAGGGCGACTTCAGCATGATGCAGCAGTACCGAAGGCAAGGCAGCATGAACAGGGATGCCGGCATGCTGTGGCTCAGAAGTGGGCAAAGTGTGCCGAGAGATAGATAGATAGATAAAGAGAGAGAGATGAGAGATGAGAGATGAGAGATGAGAGATGAGAGATGAGAGATGAGAGATGAGAGATGAGAGATGAGAGATGAGAGAATGAAAGAGAGAGAGAGAGAGAGAGAGAGGGAGAGAGAGAGAGAGAGAGAGAGAGAGAGAGAGAGAGAGAGAGAGAGAAAGCAAGGGAGAGAGAGAGACGATCGAACGTCTAAGCATTTCGGCGTCTCTACTACCATGCCTTTAGGTCCACGAGAGGCCGACGAAAGAAGTGTGAGTGTCAAGCCTCAATGCCAAAGGGCAAAGAGGCAATGCCAGAACTCCTACGCAAAGACCTACCAGGATGCTGCCTGAATCTTTGCTCCCTTTTTTATCTTGACCTTGAAAGACCATTGCCTGTCATGTCAACAAAGATGTTAGCAATAAAAAACAAAACAAAAAAACACTGAGTTGCGGTGAAACAGTCGCGTTGCTCAATGGCGTGCGGCATTTGGGATAAATTTTCTGTTTTGTTTCGCGGCTTTTTTTTTTAAAGAGCGGTCACGCAGTCAGCATCGTGAACTAAATGCTTCCTGTGTTTTATATACATACAACCTTTGGCAAATATATTTCTGTGTTTATCACTAGATCGGTGATAGATGAACAGATATATGTATTTTTTTTTAAAAGAAAAGAGGCGATTAAAAAGAGTGAAAGAGAGAGAGAGAGAGAGAGAGAGAGAGAGAGAGAGAGAGAGAGAGAGAGAGAGAGAGAGAGAGAGAGAAAGAAAGAAAGAAAGAGAGAAAGAAAGAAAGAAAGAAAGAAAGAAAGAAAGAAAGAAAGAAAGAGAGAGAGAGAGAGAACGAGCGAGAGCGAAAGAGAGAGAGAGAGAGAGAGAGAACGAGCGAGAGCGAAAGAGAGAGAGAGAGAGAGAGAGAGAGAGAGAGAGAGAGAGAGAGAGCGAGAGAGAGAGAGTAAGAAAGAAAGAAAGAAAGAAAAAAAGAGAGAGATAGAGAGAGAGAGAGAGAGAGAGAGAGAGAGAGAGAGAGAGAGAGAGAGAGAGAGAGAGAGAGAGAGAGAGAGAGCGAGAGAGAGAGAGACAGAAACAGACAGAGACAAACAGAGAGAGAGAAAAAGAGAGCAAGCGAGCGACCGAGAAAGAGAGAAAGAAAGAATAAGAAAGAGAGACAAGGATGTAGAAGGGGAGGTGGCTATTAACGCAAGAGCCCCAGTTATCTCTTAATGGAGGAATGTGAAATCTTCACACTACAACAACGACGACCACAACAACCCACAAGACAAAGGAGGAAAAAGTCTGTACACAAATAAAAAACTTTGCTGATCACAGGAATTCATTCACTTTATTATCCATTACTTTGGTTCGTTTTATAATTCAAGTCTAAACTAGAATTGTCTTTATGTTTAAAAAAGATACTTGTATTATATAGGTTTCGATAATATCAAAATAAAATGTGCTTCTTATTGTATGATTTAATTTCTGAAATGGAAAATCGTACACAGATGTACAAGTTTTACTCATACACATATGTAATTCTCTCTCTTTCTCTCTCTCTCCTTTTCTTCTATTCTCTCCTCTTCTCTCTCTCTCGCTCTCCTCTTCTTCATCTCTCTCTCGCTCTCCTCTTCTTCTTCTCTCTCTCGCTCTCCTCTTCTTCTCTCTCTCTCACTCTCTTCTTTTTTTACTCTCTCTTTTCCTCTCTCTCTCCTTTCCCCCCTCTCTCTCTATGTCCCTCTCTACTTTTTATTTTCCCTCTCTCTCTTTCTTCTTTTTATCTCTCTCTCTTTTCTATTGCCTCTCTCTCTCCTTCCCTCCCCCTCTCTCTTCCCCTTTCGTTCTCTCTCTCTCTCTCTCTTTCTCCATCTCTCCCTCCCTCCTTCCCTCTCCGGGATGCAGAAATTTATGAACATGTATCCTTATTGCTACTTTAAATCCTTTTTCAGGGTTTATTGACGATATCCAAGATAAATCTGCTTTTCGAAAACTGCTGGTATTTTCCATCAACACGGCATTGGGAGTCAACATTTTCAGTGCCTTTGGGGTTTAAAACAAAGCGAATTCGTTATCAAAACACCTGACTATGATCCTCGTTATGCTGTTGCTGAAGTTTCCTCTCGTACTGATGAGGTTTTTGGCCTAAATGGATAAACTCGTTTTATTATTTTTTTACAGGTATTTATTTATTTTATTTTATTATTATTTTTTTCAGTTTCCTGTACTTTCACTTTTTCGTCAATATTTGCGCACACATTTGATGTGAATGCGACGCTACAATGGCCCTAATGAACTGATATCGAATCAATGTAATTCCTTAATGGTTTGAGCCTCAGCTTCAGGGAAACCTGTCAGAATCCCTAAAGGTTAGATGTGGAACCAAAACATTGGGAATATTACATGTATAGATACACACCCACACACATATAAATGTATATATATATATATATATATATATATATATATATATATATATATATATATATATATATATATATATATATATATATATATATATATATATATATATATATATATATATATATATATATGTTATACATACATACATACATATATATATATATATATATATATATATATATATATATATATATATATATATATCTTTGATCTCATTCTCTTTCCCTCTCCTTTCCTTTCTCTTCCTTTCCTTGAGAAACAAGGATACTAAATGGGTCACCGCAATAATTTCTTGCCAAAGGGTGATCCACTTTAAAGAAGAAGAAAAAAAAAGGTTGTCTTTTTGACCCCTCTCCACACCCCACTCTGACCCTACTCACCCTGTCAACAAGTCCCACTCCGGGCCTCCTGTCCCTACACCTCAAGGCGCCCTAATGATTCACGTTACCTGCTGCGTGGTGACGTCAGACACGACAGACAGGGTGGGGGTGGGGTGGGGGCGGAATAATGCTTTTGCCTGTAACAATCATATCAAGGACAATCGTAACGATACAGAACAATCATGTCAAGAACAATTATTATACAGTGCAGTCATGTCAAGAACAATTATTATACAGAACAATCATGTCAAGAACAATGATTATACAGAACAATCAACAATCATGTCAAGCACATTTATGATACGGAACAATCACGTCAAGAACAATTATTATACAGAACAATCATGTTAAGAAAAATTATTATACAGAACAATCATGTCAAGAACAATTACTATACAGAACAATCATGTCAAGAACATTTATGATACAGAACAATCACGTCAAGAACAATTATGATACAGAACAATCCTAGCAATTCAGAACAATCATAACAGTGCAGAACAATTATTTCAAGAACAATTACTATACAGAACAATCATGTCAAGAACATTTATGATACAGAACAATCACGTCAAGAACAATTATGATACAGAACAATCATGTCAAGAACAATTACTATACAGAATAACGGTCATGAAAATAGGTGGACAATGGCGTTTGATGTGATTATTTTGAACAGTTACTGAATTGTGAGAACTATGAGAAAGAAATCTATAATTAATGATTTCATAAACAAGGGCTCGATATCAGGATTGAAGCACAATATACAAACGTTTTTTTTTCATGACGAATACATGTTGAACATAAAAACAAAAACAAAAACATTAAGGTCCTATATTTTCACATTTCAATTTATATTTCATTATAGTGTGCGTATTAAAATGGTGAATTTTTTGATACCTCATTTTGGGGGATTCTCATGTTGCAGAAGAGACCTCCATTACTTGCTCTAAAATTCATTCACATAACATATGAGAAAAAACACGTTTCGAGGTAATGGATGACACACAGATCTGCAAACGGGACTGGAAATTCATATTAGTCTTTCAAGAAAAGGAAATTGAAATTATTTCTGTTTTCTTTTTACAATTAAAAAAACACTTTCGTAGATAAGTGTATTTTCAATATATTTCTTTGGACATTTTTTTTATTAAATAAGAACGAATTATTCTTTGCCCACCAAGGAAAAAAATAGAAAAAGGTGTGATTACAGATGGACAATGTTGGTTATTTTCTAAAACCCGCAAGAGAAACAGTATACATCAACTAGATGTATTGCAAAATGAGACAATAGTTCCGAAATCCGTTGTCTCACTTAAAAAAAAAAAAAAAAAAAAAAAGTGTGGTGTCTTTTTCTACCATAATATTAACACGGTAGAGCGCTTTCCCTTTCTAAAACTTTATTTCTGTGATTAATCTCTAAATGCCCTTAAAAGCCTCATCCTTTTATGAATGTAGAGCATGCATGTATGACAATTCTTTTACGTGGAATAGAAAAAATAAAACGGTTGCAAAAATTTCTACGTGGATCGTTCCTCTCGCAAACAAAACAAAACAAACAAACAAACAAAAAAGGAACAAAAAGTCATTAGAAAAAATATATTGTTTCCTCTGAGTGTGTATTGGCATCGTCCTTGTACACAGACGATCTCAAATTTTGTAATAAATGAGGAAATAGGAAACAGATATGCATAGATTTGTAAACTATGTTAACCTGACGAAGAGATGTTTTAGTGTATGCTTTTATTCCCGCGCCTCTTCCCTCCCTCCTCTCCCTCCTCTCACTCTCTCCCTCCCTCCCTCATCTCTCTCTCTCTCTTTCTCTCTCTCCTCCTTTCTCTCTCTCTCTTCCTTCTTCCCTCCCTCCCTCATCTCTCTCTCTTTCCTCTTCCCTCCCTCATCTCCCTCTCTCTTC
>NC_091572.1:28848884-28851384 GCF_042767895.1 Penaeus vannamei
CTCCCAGACCCGAGAGCTGCCACCACACAGCTGCGTCCGAGGCAGTGTGTGAATTGTGCTTAATCCCGGGCGAGAGGACGGCTACTGCCTCGACCCAATTCCGCTCTACTCTTCTGGGGTCTTCCTGCTGCGCTCTCCTCCTGTGCAGTGCATCCCACTCTATTCCGAAATGGCGCTAGGGGATTTATCCTTCGTTGTTCCTATCTATTGAGATATACGCACGCACAAACGCGCGCGCAGGTACACACACACATACCTGCATATATCATATATTGAAATGTATACACGTATATGTATTAATGCGTATGTATATATAAATAAATAAATAGATAAATATATATATATATATATATATATATATATATATATATATATATATATATATATATATGTGTGTGTGTGTGTGTGTGTGTGTGTGTGTGTGTGTGTGTGTGTGTGTGTGTGTGTGTGTGCGCATGTGTGTGTGTGTATCATATACATGTGTGCTTGTGCGCGAGCGCGTGTGTATGTTATCATTATTACTACTTGATATTACTATCACGGGTGATTTTATTGAAAAGCTGAATCATTGCCACCATCATCGTTATAGCCATGATTTTAATGATTGTGATAGACTATGTTGAATATCATCTTCATTGACAACATTATTAACATTACTATTACTACTATCATCAACAGCATCATCACCATCGTTGTCAGCACCACCACCAGCATTATCATGAGATTTGTTATTATTTTCATTACCATTGATACCATTGGTTTTGTCACAACTAATAATTATCAATAGCATTATCAATAGTCTTTATTATTCTTACAGTTATTACCATTATTATATGATCATCATCACTATCATCAGTTGTTAAACTATAAAAGTCATCTATATAATACTTATTTACCACCACACGTCTCGGTGTATAAAAGGAGGTGCGGGGTTGGTATTGTTAGTCAGATACCACTGAAGACCGTTTAAAATCATTAATAATACTATTTAATGATAAACGTCCCACACCGCCTATAATCAGCCAATAATATGTGGATATTTCTTAGCGTTTTTATTTTTCCTTTTTTTCCCACCATGTCTTTACCAAAGGTTGAGAGGGACACTAATTTCCCTTGTTAATATGTATTTTGATTGCCAGTTCTGATAGACGCTGAGCTTCCTTGTTAGTATAATTTTTAATGACCGGTTCAGACGGACGTTAGTCTCTCCTGTCAATATAGTTAACTGGAAGTTTATATTGAAGCGATTTTCCCTTGTTAATTCTTAATTGCCAATTCTAATAAACGCTGTTCCTCCTTAATATAACTGACAGTTCAGATAAATACTTTTTCTTGTTAATATAATTCTACGCTGGTTTCCCTTGCTAAAAAGATTCTTAACCGCCGGTTCAGATGGACGCTCGCCCACATAACTACCAGCCCGTTGACTCGCCGCTTGTTTGTAGAGGAAAGCCTTCTCCGCATCCTCCGTTTGCCCCAAGGATGTCTTCTGATGCCCGCGTGTGGGAGAGGGAAGCGAACGCCTCGCCCTTTGATGAGCTCCTTCCTTCCGCCAACACCTACGTGCGCACGAGACGGGCTGTTTATTTCATTTTATTTTGTTATTTTATTTTATTTTGTTTCATTTTGTTGTTTTATTTTATTTCATTATTCTATTTTATTTTGTGTTACTTCATCTTCTTTTATTTTGTTTTTATTTTATTTTATTTCATTTTATTTTTATTATTATTATTTGCTGGGATCACTGTGTCTGATTTGTAACCCGTCGCTTGTGGGTAGGACGAGTTTAAGGTGATTTTAAGGTTTTATGACGAATTTAAGGTCGTCGTAAATTTCATGACGATTTTAAGACTTTTAAAGGTTTCACAATGCTATTCCAAAGGGTTCGGTCGAATTTAATGTAATTGTAGTGGGTAATAAATAAAGCCGTATACTGATGTTAGAGTAACGTGTTGTGAGTCTGGTAGATTTCATTGTGGTGACTCGTTGATGCTTTATTAACAAACAACAAGTATTAACAAGTAACAGAAAATGTAAGAGAAAAGGACCCATGCATGAAAGTGAGAATGAAGGCTAAAGGGTGAAACAATGAGATTAGGGCAAGGCATACGGTATTTAGGTTAATTCGTGTAGCACCAGACTAGATAGCGTAAGAGAGTCAAAGAACATAAACTAGTGGATTATTCCTTCCCTCACACACACAAAAAAAAAAGAAAAAAAAATGTTCACACAAACACGCGGACAAAAGAAAAAAGTTTCATCCTCTTGCAGGGCGGAGAAGCTGTAAATTAAGAGCCATGATGTCAGGGAAGCAGACAGTCCGACGCCGTGCGAGTCTGGGGGACGACCCACCTGGAGGGAAATTCATTCCATCAATAGTATTTGTTCAGAGATCTTGCTTATGCAGTTATTATTACATGGTGACAATATATGCACACACACACACATACATACATATATTGTTAAATAATGGCTCTCCGGATCCTTAAAATCAACTTAC
>NC_091572.1:28858884-28863884 GCF_042767895.1 Penaeus vannamei
TTTCTTAGTTTAATATAAGAAAAATGTAAAAAAAAAAGATAAAACTATAAAATATAACGGAGTGCTCGGAGAATGTAATAAGTCCCAGGCTGATGTCTTGAACAATCTAAGATAAAAAATGAATGATATGGTTTTCGAAATTTCTTTAAATCTTACAAAGATACCCAATGTAAATAATCATATTTAATTTCCAAGATAAATTCACGGTGGAGCACCCTAGTTAAGGATTGCCTTTGAATTCATATTTTCAGAAAAGACTAAATATAATCGCCATTTTTTTGTTTTAACAGTGTGACAATCATCCGTGTCTGTAATTGGATGACTCACTACAAGTACTTGAGTTTGAGACTAAAATGCAAGGAATCTGTCGCAAGAATTGACACCGAGAATAAAATAAAGAATGATTATAGATCAAGGCATTTCACTGGATAAGCAAGACACTGAAACGGATGAAACAGAGGGTTGTGCATAGTAATCATATTGTAGAACAGTCTATACGAGTTTGCTTCTGTCTGTACTATAAGTGACGGATAATAAACCCCTCTTGTAACTCTGTTTGTCTCCCTTGGCTGCGAAATACGAGACGTCCTAAACAGAAAACTACATCTACTCTCATCTCGTTGGAAGTCCAGAGATATTTATGCACTTAGGTTGAAATTCATGTGGATTAATATCTCGATGATGATGATGTCTGGACCACAGCTGGGGAAAGAGAAGGTGGAATCTGTGTCGCGAAGAATGAGGTCAGAAACGTACCCTTTATCTTAAAGATTATCACGAGGACAGGATTTATATTATGGACTATCCTATCCTTGTTTCACTTTATCGTTATGGTTTAATTCGGAATAAAAAATCTGTAAGGTTAGTTATAGAAGTTATATAAACTCTTGGTTAATTATAGTAATTACATTGAAAAATTAGTTATAGTAGTTACATTGAAAGATTTAGTTAAGGTGGTTACCCTGAAATATTATAGTAGTTACATTGAAACATTGTATTAAGACTAGTTAAAGTCGTTACACTGAAATACTAGTCACCAGTTATACTGAAAAAAATAGTTATAGTAGTGACATTGAAAGATTAGTTATAGTAGTTACACTGAGATTAGTTATAATAGTTACAATGAAAAGGTAGCTATTGTAGATAAACCGATCGTTATATTAGTCCCATTAAAAGATTATGTATAGTAGTTACACTGAATAGTTAAAGAAGCTACATTGAAAGACTAGTTTTATAGTCCCATGAAAAGAGTATTTATAGTGACATGGAACACTTGAGGTAGCAACATTGAAAGACTAATCATAGTCGTACCGAATGATTAGTGATAACCATTGCAGTCTTTGATGCTAAACCTTCCCAATACACAGTACACACCCCTTTCGTATGACTCATTCTACACAACGAGGTCGTCCATCCAACCAATTTAGGAAAATGCAAGATATTATTCTGAACACACTGTTGCTGCGGCGTTATTACTTACTGTGTCAATTTAGCGCTTAAGAGGCAAGGGTAGAACATTCCTTGCGCTCGTTATTCCGAAAAAGACCATGCCCCTTTTTCCTTTATTAAAGCTGGAAGGTTCATGTATATTTTCCTTTTTTTATTTATTTTTTTCCTTTTTTTTTGTTTATTTGAGTATTTGTGTGGGAGAGGGTGAGGGATATGATGAAAATGTTAGCGGTAAAAGTACTGTTGCATAAAAAGGTGTATTATCTGTCTTTTTCCTTATGTATGTTTGTCATCTATTTGTTTACCTCTATATATGTATGTTTATGTATATACATATACATACACACACACATATATATACGTGTGTATGTTTGTATGTGTGTGTGTGAATATATGTATATTTGTAAGTATGGGCGTGCGTTCATGTGTGTGTGTGTGTATGTTTGTGTGTGTGTGTATATTTGTGTGTGTGTCTTTATGAATACTTGTATGTATGCATGTATGTATATACTGTATGAATATATACATCTATATAAATACATATGTACATATACACACCTGTGTGTGTATGTCTGTGTATATGTACATATACATCTTTCTCTCTCTGTTTCTACATCGACATCACACACACACACACACACACACACACATACATATATACATATACATATAAACATATACATATACATATACATATACATATACATATATATATATATATATATATATATATATATATATATATATATATATGCAAAAGCGCACATATATTCATAAACAGATATGATCTATATATCTTTGTAAAAGTGTGGGTGTGTTTATGCAAAACATTTTCTTGCCTCGAAAAGCAAACGGACACAAACAGGGATTATTCTGCCACTAAGTACATCCCATTACTCATTCTGTCGCCGTTTTTCCTTCGACATAATTAAAATGTTTTTTGCAGCAGATCACGCAAGCATACTATCGGGCGTGCAACTGATGCTCATGTGAAGGGCGAAAAAACAATGAAAAAAATATTAATAGTAATAATGATAATAATGATAATAATGATGATAATGATAATGACAATAATAATGATAGTGATAATGACAATGATAATGATAGTTATAATGACAATGATAATGATAATAATAATAATGATGATAATGACAACGACAACGATAATGTTAATGATAATGACAATAATAATGATAATGATAATAATAATGATGATAATGACTACGACAACGATAACGATAATGATAATGACAATAATAATGATAATAATGATGATGGTAATGAGAACGATAACGATAATGACAATAGTAATGATAATAATAATAATAATAATAATGATGATAATCAGTGAGAGAAATAACCAGAAAGGAAATCTGTTACAATCACAAGCACGATATTTCTTATTACAGCTG
This sequence comes from Penaeus vannamei, assembly GCF_042767895.1. Taxonomy (NCBI): domain Eukaryota; kingdom Metazoa; phylum Arthropoda; class Malacostraca; order Decapoda; family Penaeidae; genus Penaeus; species Penaeus vannamei. The sequence goes on from NC_091572.1 coordinate 28,861,746, forward strand.
ATCGTATTTTCCTTTTGTGGCGATGAATATAGGCCTACTCTCCACTTCAGCGTTATTTTCTTGCTTTGTGATGCTATTGTGAAACTGATCATAGGCCTACTCACCGCTTCATTGATTTTTTTTTCTTTTGCTTTCTGATCCTGCTGTGAAATATCTCCGAATGTCTTTTGGTCAGAAAACTGTGGTATTTACTGAGAATAGGAATCGGATGTGGTATATATAAACTAAATATTTTTTTCATTTGATAAGAGCCAGCTGCACAAAAGAGCGCTTGCGTACATCACACAATATGAGAGAAAGGGTTAGGGAAAGATATTAAAGAGAAAAATACAGATGGAGAAAGAGAGAAAGAGAGACATAAAAGATAAGCGGACTATCTCACTCCACGCACAATACAACCGTTCTCGTCTAGCAATAAAAATCATTAAGGCTCATTGTTCCCGATTGCTGCCCCTTCGTGCCACCTCGGCCGGAGGAACCGCCGGCGGCCGAGGCTCCGGGCGAGGAGGTCGGGCCGGCGACGGCGGGGGGGGGGGGGGGGGGGGGTCGACCGGGTGCCGTGCCGTACTGTACTCTTGGTTTGCGGGCTTCGTACATTATGAATGCACACACACACACACACATAAGAGAGAAAGAGAGAGAGAGAGAGAGAGAGAGAGAGAGAGAGAGAGAGAGAGAGAGAAAGAGAGAGAGAGAGAGAGAGAGAGAGAGAGAGAGAGAGAGAGAGAGATAAAACGAGAAAGGCTCAACACTTCATACGTAAAACCTTGTTCCTCAGAAGACACTAGTTTTCAGATAATTACAGTTGCAGAAAAAGCACCACAACTTTTGCAAAAAGAATCGATGGGAAATAAAATGCGTCTCTACCCTCCCCCTCCCGACACCTTTTTCAGAAAAGTTGAGAACCCGAGAAAGAAAAAATGGACAGAAACAAACAGCGGATGAAACCGTATAATTTCAACCACTTAAAGAGTCTCCGAAAAAAAACAAAAAAACACGAGAAGCTTGACTCAGGAATGGACGGGGTTCCCGACGCCTCCTCCTTTTCTCTGCTGCTATTTTTGTACCTGTCTGTTTGACGCGATAAAAGGAAGCTATTCGCGAGAAAAAAGGACTGAATGGTCTGAAGAAGGGATGAGAGAGCGAAGAAAAGGCAACGGGAGAGATGAACAATGAGGATGACCTACTAGTTAGGGAAACACACACACGCACACAAACCCACATATATGCATATGTATACGTGTGTGTGCGTATGTGTGTGTATACCTATGCATACACCCCCACCACACCTACACACACACCTACATACACACAATGTATACACACAAAGACGAGGGAGGGAGAGCAGAGTATGAAACCCTCCCCGGCCTGCAGCCTTCTCGCCCATCTCGGGGTCGCCCCGATAAGCCCAGATGCTACAGACTGTCCTGCGCCGAAGGAGCTCCGGGTTCGAGGAGAATGGGCTTCGGGCTTTTCAGAATCTCCCTTATGAATGTGAATTGCACAAAGAGGCCACTGTGCCGTGTGCAAGGGGGCGGGTACTGCCGTGGTCCCCCCAGTGCCTCTAATTCGGTATTTGGCCCTAGCGTGTGCGGAAGACAGCGCCAGCAGTTAAGTGAATTGAGACCATTTAGCTCACTGGACTCGGGACTATCACGACATCAACTCTGGCGCCGTTTAACAGCATGGCCGCTGCTCTGTTTTCTTCTACGCCTCGAATTCTTTCCTCATTTTACATTCTCTTCAGCGGTTGGGTTCGGGAAAGCATTTTGATAGATGAGGTGGTACTACCGCTGTGACGGAAAAAAAAACTTTTTCGCTAAAGAAAAAGATATTATTTCAGAGACATGCATGAATGGGTACATGGTGTAATAAGGATCTCCCTGTAAAATGCATATTGTATTTACTGTATGGATCTTCCTTCTGGTGTACTTTTTGTCTTTATTTGCTGTTTCCGGTATTTTTATTTATTTGTTTATTTATTTTTATCATTATTTTTTGCCCTTTTAAGATTTTCCTTAATGGTTTGTCGATATTTTTTTCTTTGGAAAATGAAATTCCAAATATTTCTATGGGTGTAAATTTGTCTTTCCATTTGCAATAGATTTTAAATCATTCATCCATATGCCAAGCTACAAA
>NC_091572.1:28886384-28891384 GCF_042767895.1 Penaeus vannamei
GTGTGTGTGTGTGTGTGTGTGTGTGTGTGTATGTGTGTGTGTGTGTAAATATGTATATATATACATATACATATATGTTTATGTTTATGTTTATACATGCATAGATAGATACATACATGCATAGATAGATACATACATGCATGTATATATATATATATATATATATATATATATATATATATATATATATATATATTCTTCATCTTATTGCAAAAGCGCATCCACTCCTTGCGAGGCTCTAGCGTCCCCGCGCCTTGTCTTGCAGCCCGACCTGATGGAGGAGCGGTCCGGGCACAAGGGCCCCGTGGCCGCCCTGTGGCTCGACCGCTGCTTCCGCGTCCTCTACCCCGCCAGCTTCCTCGCCTTCAACGCCGTCTACTGGGTTCTCTACAACTAAGTCAGGCTTCAAGGGCGTCGCGGCGGGAGAGAGAGAGGACCCCCTGCAACATCAGATGAATTTTAACTTCGAGTGTGACTTAAGTTTATTCTCTTACGAAGGTTTTAGAGTCGAGAGAAGGGTGGAAGATGTGTCTAAGGGAATAGGTCATTTGAAGGATTTTTTTTTTTTTTTTTTTTTTTTTTGAGGAGGAGGACGGCACACCATGTCGTAAAGATTATGCAAGTTAGGAGTATTTAATTTGTTTTTTTTCGTCTCTTTTTGTAAATTCCTTCTCTTCAGTATTATTTTACGCTACTTACAATACATCTTTTACTTATAGTTAAGTATTGTACAGGAAATTGAATTTTGCGTTTACCTCTAGTATTCATATATTCTGTTTTCCATTTTAGATGAAATATCACTCAAATCACTCTAAAGAAAAATAGTCCATATCATCTATAAAAATGTCATTTTAGAGTAAGACTTTAAGGGTTATAAAGAATTATTGTAAAAGTAAAATGATTTGGATGAAAAAACGATGCTATATTTTCGTTTCTAAGAGGGCGGGGCAAGGGTACATTATAACTGGGAAAGCAGGTAAGAAAATCATTCATTCGGGGAAAAAAATATATATATTCTGATTTTGCATCTATTGTTATCTGATTTGATAGATCCTGCAGCAATGATTATGGAGGTACATGGTCACATTTTTTTTTATTTTCATTTTTGTCATTATGGTTTATATGCAAAACCATCATACTTACGCCACATCATTAACACTTAAATTAGCACCATTGCAACGGCAGAATCGATTTATCTATCGGTCTTTTGTGAGAGATAAGGCATCCTTTCATATAACTTAAGCATTGATCTCCCTCACCGATTCACAAGCAAACAAACAAACAAACAAACTAATCCTCTAAGTCAGCTAGATGATTTTTAAAAGCTTAGTGTTAAACTGACAAAAACCTTGTTTAATTTTCCACACTTCCCTTAGTGTTATCTGAACGTCCTGTGGAATGGTTTGATTCCCTGTTGTTATAACCAGTGTGGAACAACAGATACGCTATTGTTTCTATAACAGTTTCTGTGCATGGATTTGGGATTTATAGCGTCACTGAAATACATCCAAAATGTACGATAAATAACTTTCAAATGGCATTATTGGAATTATAATTAAACCGAAACAAGAGGACCGAAGAATTACATAAAGTCGATACGCTAAGATTTTATAAAGGATGCCTGTGACAAATTTAAAATAAGATACATTAAGTTTCTCTTTACATTTAATAAACGACGGCATAAGGTGTTCACATGCTCGTACATTGGCTCAAGACAGCGTGGACATCAAGGGGCTACGGTCACTACAAGGAGCCTTAATTAAATCTGAAATTATTTGAAGATTTCTCTCTTACTCTCCACTTCTCTTTTTTTTCTTTCTCTCTATTTCTCACCCTCTCTCTCTCTCACTCTCACTCTCACTCTCACTCTCACTCTCACTCTCACTCACTCTCACTCTCACTATTCTCACTCACTCACTCTTCGCCTCTCACTCTCACTCTCACTCTCACTCTCACTCTCACTCTCACTCACTCTCACTCTCACTCTCTCTCTCTCTCTCTTTGAACCCTTTCGGAAAAATTTCTCTTTGTGTTCCTATTTATGTAAAAATTCCAATACCAATATTTCAAAATTTATCCTCAACCCTTTCGGAAATACTCCAAGACAATACCCTCTCACTTTTATTTTTATGTATTGTCATTAGAGTTTACGCATTTAAACATAAAAAAAAACAATGGATCAACGACATTAAAAGTAACTCTTAAAAACACCGTCTTGAAAGAAGAGATATGGGGTACACGATATTTAAAGAGCACATACTCAATCTCTCTCTCTTTCTCTCTCTCTCTCTCTCTCTCTCTCTCTCTCTCTCTCTCTCTCTCTCTCTCTCTCTCTCTCTCTCTCTCTCTCTCTCTCTCTTTCTTCCTTGGTCTTTCCTCGCCTCAATGTATTTGGAAATCAGACAAATCGAATCCTTAAATTCCTCAGCTTGTTTCGACCCGAAGCAATTGCCGTCGCTAGGGTAAGGTTATAGATATTACTGTGTTAACTTTTAATGCTTACTTACGAGCATTGTGACCTGTGGGAAGAGAGGTGATAAAGATGTTGTAGAAAGACAGAAATAAATACGAATAAAACTTACACCGTGTTTCATATCCTATCATCGAGTTACGGAGTATTAAACGCATTTATTTCCTCTTTACGATGACACGGTCGGATTAAATGAAGAATTTAGACTGAATGCGTAACGACAATAGAGGACCGTGTGTGTGTGTGTGTGTGTGTGTGTGTGTGTGTGTGTGTGTGTGTGTGTGTGTGTGTGTGTGTGTGTGTGTGTGTGTGTGTGTGTGTGTGTGTGTGTGTGTGTGTGTGTGTGTGTGTGTGCGTGCGTGCGTGCGTGCGTGTGTCCATTATCCGTATGCTCCAAGGATTTCGTAATAATGTGTATAGTATAAGAGCCACTTCGCTATTCAGAGAAGCTTAGTGTGAATGTTGTGCACATCAAATGACCCTTTTAAAATACCACTGACAGTACATCGCTGATACACACATGGGCTGGAAATAAAGCGTAGTACAAAGGGAAATAATTTGTGAATTTCATGATCACCGTAAAAATATTAATTTCATGCATGTTATACATTGGTATCACTACAATGAAGTTACATTCATTCAAGTTAAAAGTAAATGGTTTTCAAAAATATTTCAGAAAATATATAGATCACAGATATTGCACTTTGAACTTTTGACAAAATGACAATAGAATGAATTTTACGGCATATAATATGCGGCACAGAAAACGTAATTATTATTATTTTTCAAAAATAGTAGATTTCCATTAATTTCTCTTTTTCCTAGCAAAAAGAGTCATATCATTTTACGAGTTGAAATCAGTCGTTCCCAGTCTTTATTACTTTACAATCATTACTATTTCCAAATATGATTATTTATATTCATAATCATTACCAATCATGATTACTTTAATTCTTTTGATCATTTCCAATCATTAAAATTTTCAAATAATTATTTTTCAACCATTGTCATTCCCAATCACCATTTTTTCCCAATCACAATTTTCCAACGATTATTATTTTCCAATCATTCATAGCCCCGATTACCACTAATTCAATAATGTTTACTCTCCAATCATCCCTATTCCCAATTATCATTTTCCAATCCTTTTTATTCTCCAATCATCCCTATTCCTAATTAACATTTTTCCAATCATGTTTACTCTCCAATCATCCCTATTCTCAATTATCATTTTTTCCAATCACTTTTACTCTCCAATCATCCCTATTCCCAATTAACATTTTTCCAGTCATGTTTACTCTCCAATCATCCTTATTCCCAATTATAATTTTTTCCAATCCTTTTTATTCTCCAATCATCCCTGTTCCTAATTAACATTTTTCCAATCATGTTTACTCTCCAATCATCCCTATTCTCAATTATCATTTTTCCAATCACTTTTACTCTCCAATCATCTCTATTCCCAATTAACATTTTTACCAATCATTTTTATTCTCCAATCATTCCTATTCTCAATTATAATTTTTTCCAATCATTTTACTCTCGAATAATCCCTGTTCCCAATTAGCATTTTTTCCAATCCCTTTTACTCTCCAATCATCCCTATTCCCAATTATCATTTTCCAATCCTTTTTACTCTCCAATCATCCCTATTCTCAATTATATTTTTTCCAATCATTTTTACTCTCCAATCATCCCTATTCCCAATTATCATTTTTTCCAATCCTTTTTACTCTCCAATGCCTATTCCACATCATCATTTTTTCTAATCCTTTTTACTCTCCAATCATGCCTATTCCCAATCATCATTTTTTACCAATCCTTTTTACTCTCCAATCATCCCTATTCCCAATGAAATTTTTTTACCAATCATTTTTACTAACCAATCATCCTTATTCCTAATTAACATTTTTCCAATCATTTTTACTCTCCAATCATCCCTATTCCCAATCATCATTTTTCAAATCCTTTTTACTCTCTAATAATTTACTCTCCAATCATCCCTATTCCCAATTATATTTTTTCCAATCATTTTACTCTCCAATCAACCCTATTCCCAATTATCATTTTTTCCAATCCTTTTTACTCTCCAATCATCCCTATTCCCAATTATCATTTTTTACCAATCCTTTGTACTCTCCAATCATCCCTATTCCCAATCATATCTTACGTTCCGGAGAGCGAGTTGGCGGCACAGATTTCCAAGAGGTTATGAGGAGGATGATTGACAGCGCATGCGGGTGGTGAGGGGAGAGGGAAGGGGGGGGGGGGCTCTTGGTTCCCGGGGCTGAGGGATGTCAGGAGCCTTGCCTGGGGGAGGGGGTGAGGGGGGTATTGAGGTACCACCGGGAGAGGTAGAAGAAGGGAAGGAGAGGGAGGAGGGAGGGAGGGAGGGAGGGAAGGGAAGGGCAGGAAGGAAGGGCAGGGAAGGGAAGGGAAGGGAAGGGAAGGGAAGGGAAGGGAAGGGAAGGGAAGGGAAGGGAAGGGAAGGGAAGGAGAGGGAGGGAGGGAGGGAGGAAGGGAGAGAGGG
>NC_091572.1:28901384-28903884 GCF_042767895.1 Penaeus vannamei
TTTATTTTTGTTATCATTGTCATTTTTTTCTTCTTTTCGAAAAAAGGATAAAGGACATTCATTGCACAGTAAGGTAAAGCCAGTGATGTTGTTGACAGCAAGACTAGATTTCAAGGTCTAGGAAGATGCATTCTTTCGGATGGCTTTCGTGAAATCTATCTGGCGCGACTGGAAATCTATGGCAGAGATAGACTACCTAGTTGGTAGGAACTACGAGCAAAGAAAGACCCTTGGGCTCCCTACTTTGTTTCAAAACGTCCCTTGACCACTATCAATGATATCACAGGACAGAGAGAAATGGAGAGCCACGGCGGTTAATTTTGAACCTTCCGTTAGATGATGATGAAGTTAGCCCCTAAAGAAAGAAAGAAAAAAAAAATGGTCATACGAAAGTTCGGATCACAGTAAAGGTAACTGGAATGGTCAAGCCCGCGGAAATCATTAAGGTCAAGTATAAGGCAATCATCTACAACAGGGTCTCCCAACTCGGGGGCCATGGCCACCAAGGGGGGGTCATGGGGTACTTTCTGGGGGGCCAAGGATCAGTATGAACTTTTTTTTCGTCCAATTAAACTGAATTTTATTTCGCCTACAGTACCTATTTACAATTATTCACAAAATAATAAATTAAAAACGTTTCATAAAGCGTTCTTGCCCTATAGCTATTGACTCCTTTAGACTATTTGCAACTAGTAATCACTAAATCTGAAAAGATGACAGTTGTTGAACGATGCCTGGAGATAATTATATATTGGTAGGGGGTCATAGCACGAAAAATGTTGGGAACCATTTATTTAGCAAAAAGGACAAGTTCGTTTAAACAGTTAGAAAAGTGTCATATACGGTTATCAATCACAAGATGAAGTCATACATGTTTACTCACACAAAAGAGTCCAAAATCACTAAAAGTCCAAAACGCAACACAAGAGTAACATAAGCTTCACGCAAAATGGTCAGCGTCGCAGCAAAGTCCAAAGTCACAACAGGATTCAAGTAACAACACATTTATCATGAAAGCTTTGCCGGATGCCCTACCTACCCTCTCCTTCCGACAGGCACCAGTAACGTAGCTAAAAAAGTTGAACTTTTGCATACTTCAATGACGGCATTATTACATGTTGATGCAGAAAGTATAACTAGTATTGGTGTATATAGTAGTACCGTTTGATTGTATATAAATATATCTATATATCTGTTTATATCTATCTCTCTATGTCTGAATATTTATCTATATCTATTTAGCTATCCACCTATCTACCTACATACATGCATATATATATATATATATATATATATATATATATATATATATATATATATATATATATATATTTGTGTGTGTGTGTGTGTGTGTCTGTGTGTGTTTGCGTGTGTGTGTGTGTGCTCGCGCGCGCGGAATTCATGTCGAATTGCAAACGAAACAACGAAGGGAAGAACAAAAAACGAATATGCCAAAGGCCTTTTCGCTTTACCGCTTCCTTAGGGCCTGAAGAAGCAGTAAAGCGAAAGCCCCTTCGGCATATTCGTGTGCTTTCTTGTTCTTCCCTTCGTTGTTCCTGGTACAGTGTGTGTGCGTGTGTGCGTGTGTGTGTGAGTATATTTCCAAGTGAACAAACACATGAAGTTCACGAAATGAATAGCTCTCTTTCCATGCACGTTAATGCTGTTATTATTTGCGTTTCTTTAGTACGTTAAAATACTTTTATTCGGGGCCACATCTCTAAAAAACCCTGAAAATAAACAGTCACTTAACTCGAAGTCAAGACGGCAGCGAATGGAACGAAAACAAACACATTATCTCCTTGTTTGTTCGAACATATAGAGTGTAATTCTTTGTTTCTGTGAGTGTCTTCCTCTCCCTTCCCCTCTCTCTCGTTTTTTCTTTTTCTTTCTCTTGCTTTGTCTATCTGTTTGTTTCTCTCCTCCTCTGTCCATCTTTTTCTGAATCCTTTTTTCCATCTCTCCCTCTCCTCTTCTTACTTCTTCCCATTACCTTTCCTCCTCTTCTCTCTCTCTGTAATTCTTTGTTTTTGTGGTCACCCTCCCCCCCCCCCCCATCTCTCTCTCTCTCTTCTCTTCTTCTTACTTCTTTCCTTCACCACACCCTCTCTCTCTCTCTCTGTCTTTCTCTCCCGCTCTCCCTCCCCCTCCCTCTTTCTTTCCTTTCTTCCCTCCCTCCCTCCCTCCTCTTCTCCCTCTCGCTATCCGTCTGTCATCCTTACTTTACAATGATCTGTCACGGGGGTAGGGGGGGGGATAGGGGGGTAGGGAAGAGGAGAAGGAGGTAATCTTTTTGAATGTAACAGAAGCTGGTTTACCATGAGCGTCCGAGAGGCTGCAGTTCAGAGGAGGTGGTTGTAGATAAGAAGTCCGAAGATAGATCGTCTGACTCAGCCTTCCTGCGACCTCTTGATATCATCGCTTTCCTCTCCTTTCCTTTTAACTTTAAATACTTATTTTCATTTCTTTATTTATGTGTTTATTTTTCTTTCTATTTGCT
>NC_091572.1:28926384-28931384 GCF_042767895.1 Penaeus vannamei
GAGGAAGAAGAAGAGGAGGAGGAGGAAGAAGAGGAGGAGGAAGAAGAGGATGAGGAGCAGGAGGAAGAAGAGGAGGAGGAGGAGGCGGAGGAGGAGGAAGAGGAGGAGGAAGAGGAGGGGATGGAGGAGGAGGAGGAGGAGGAGGAGGAGGGAGGGAGGGAGGAGGAGGGAGGGAAGGAGGGAGGGGGGGAGGAGGAGGAGGAAGAAGATGAGGAGGAGGAGGAAGAAGGGGGGCGAGAGAGGAAGAGGAGGAGAAGGAGGAAGAAGAGGAGGAGGAGAAGGAGGAAGAGCAGGGAGGAGGAGGCGGAGGAGGAGGAGGAGGAGGAGGAGGAGGAGGAGGAGGAGGAGGAGGAGGAAGAAAAGGAGGAGGAGGAAAAGGAGGATGAGGATGAGGAGGATGAGGAAGAAGAAGATGATGATGATGATGATGATGATGATGATGATGATGATAAGAGGAGGAGGAGGAGAAGGAGAAGGAGGAGGAAGAGGAATCTTCGTTCGTCTAAGGAATGGGATGAACTAAAGCTGCCTTAGCTCACGGGCGCTGGTTCTGATTTTGTATCACAGCTGCGTGGTTAGTTTTCTATTATTATCATTATTATTATTATTTTTCTAAGTTATTATTATTATTTTTATCTATTTATTTTTTTTTTGGTTTGGGTCTCTGAGTTTTACGTCTATTTCCCTGGAGGATTTGGCCTGTTTGAGGCTTATTAGACGTGGTGACTTCTTACACGCATCTCTGTTTCAGCCAAGCATATTCAAGGGGAAAAGTGGTCCGACTTTCGCCTGCATTTTGGGGGGATAAAGTACGCTTGTCAGACAATGCGCTGATTTCTATTTTCATATTTCACACATTTTTTCAGAGGCGTGTATATTAGCCTGCAACATTGACCTTCCCCTCTCCCTCTCCTTCTCTACCTCCAGCTCCGTCTCCTACTCCATCTCTTCCTCTCCTTCTCCATCTCCCTTTTTCTCTCCTTCCCAATCTCTCCCTCTTTTCCACCTGCCTCTCCCTCTTTTCCACCTTTCTCTCCCTCTCCTGGTCCCTCTCTCCTTGTCCACCTCGCTTTCCTTCTCTATCACTCTCTCTCCCTCAACATCTACGCATAATCGTCTTTTACTCTCCCGTTCCCGATTCCGATTTACTTACTCTCTTCCTCCTCTTTATCTCGAGATTGGCGCAACTCCCTCACGGCCGAGGTTAATCATGTTGGGTGATGTTGGCGCTCTCGGCCTCGCCCTCGGGGGAAATTCTGTCGTTAGTCCATTGTTCTCCTGGTTCTCGCCCTCCTCCATATTCCCCTTTCCATTCTACGTCCTTCTCGTTCGCTCGTTTTAGGGTTATCTCCTTGTTTGGGTTAATTTTTTTTTCTCTTTTTTACGTTCTTTCTTCCGTGTCTTATTATTTCCCCCGATTATCTCTCCTTGTATTTTGTATTATCTTTAGCCTTTTATCCTTCATTGTTTTATTATTTTCCCTGTTCATCCTTCCTTGTTTTATCATTTTCCCCATTCATCTTCCCTCTTTGTTATCTTCATTGACGCAAAAAGAAAAACACAACGCTATATTCTCCCAAATGAATAGGAATTATCTACTTATTATATATCACTTTTTTCTTTCTTTTTCATGGCGCATAACACTATCATCTCCCACATCACGGACGAGAGTTTAGGACCTTAGGAAGCAGAGTCGCAAGATCGCTAAACAATTCGCTGTCGTCGTTATCTCGTCCATTAAATTGGCTATTCTGGTTCCTCCGGATTCCGAACAGCGCGAAAGGTCTTTTGAAAGTGGAACTGCTTGTTTCCTTATTTTTCTTGACTGGTTTTAGGTGGCCATGTCGACTACTTCTTACTGGAACATCATAGACGTTAGAAGCAAAAAAAGGTATACTTTGTAATAAACAAATAGGAAAGCTTATATTTAGTTTACAAAAGAAACTACATTATTGACACCAGCTGACTGGTATATTTTCTCAATCCTTTGGCGAGTTTGGGTGTTTTGTGTATCACGGTAAATTAACCAGCTCTTGGGAATTTCAAATAACAAAAATAAAGAAAGGGAACAACAGAATCAAAAGAACCGGAAATCATACAGAAAACGTATAAGATTACACTGTTAGAATTACACGCCCGTGACAATGGATACGTAACAATGCCCAAAGATCCGGCTTTTCTGCGCGATAAAAATACCCTTTAGAGCTCAAAATATTCGATAAAATTGAGATTGCAAGAAAAGGGCGAAGCTGCTCGTCCTGTTTATCGTAATAAACGCTCATCTCAGAAAAGAATGACAAAAACAGAGATTACAGACAAAGAACAAAGCCGCTAATCCTAGAGTAATAATACGCCTCCACGCCTCATTCTAAACAGATATCCTGCCATAAACAACTCCCGCTGCTCCTCCATTCACCCGTCCGTGAACCCAGCTGCAACGGCTCGACTTGTCATGATGCAGTACAGGATCCTTTGGGAAGTATGGCGTGCAGTTCCATCAATAGTCCCCATAAGCAGGCACTAATGGATGGGAACTCTCCATCTTTGAGGTCACGCATTACTCACCAGGAACCCATAAATATCCCAGCCTCCTTCGGGAAACGCGCTATGTATTAGCTCGGCGGCAAAGGAGGGTTTAGTAACGGAGTATTTTTTGAAGCTCCCTTTCGCCTTGCAGCATAAATGATGAATTTATGTTAATGTGATGGAGGGTATGGGGAGAGCCTGTGCCGTGACACGTCCATTTCGGAATGTTTGGGGTCCCTGAAGCAACTAAAAGAATGTGTAAGAAGCATTCATCACAGGTGTCTCTACTTTTATCTTCTTGTTCAACGATATATGGGTAACCGTATGAATTCGTAGTTACACACGGTATATGCAGTTGTAAGTGTTTTCCCTTCAATTATTTCATATAGCTACGTAGAGCGCGTATTCTTTCACACACACACACACACACACACACACACACACACACACACACACACACACACACACACACACACACACACACACACAAACACACACACACACACACACACACACACACACACACACACACACACACGCACGCACGCACGCTCACACACATACAGATAGATAGATAACGATATACATATATATCGCCTTCTGAACACACACACACATAAATACTATACGTGCGTGTGTAAGCGTGCATGAATGCTTGTGTCTGAGTGATTCTGAAAGCTCAAAAAGGCACGTCCAAATCGCCGCCCACAGAGGCGAGCCCACTGAGAGGCGGCAAGAGAGTGCGAAACAAAGTCAGTCATCCGAGCTCCGCCAAATCACTCTTCCTCTTGATTCGCCCTTCGAACCGGTCGTCATAATGGCAGTAATGGAAAAGTTGTTAACCGGATGCGATTTGCAAACACTTAATCCTTGCGCACATAATGACCTGTCATATTAGCATGTCGAGTTTTAACTGCATTTTATCGCAGATTGACGAGTTCAGTTTCACCGGGGAATCCATTAGAGAAGACACGTGTACAGCTGATTCCCACTAAATGTACTTTTGATAGACATAATGTTTAGCAAGAGCACACACACACACAAATACACACGTACACACACACACATACATACATATATACATACTTATGTACACACACACACACACACACACACACACACACACACACACACACACACACACACACACACACACACATATATATATATATATATATATATATATATATATGCACACATACATACCGACATACCTCCATATCTGCAATCTGCAAAAGGATAAAATAAAGCAAAGATAAAAGCAAAAAGAAAATATAGCAAGGAAACGAAAAGGAGATAATGAAGCGAAGAAAAGAAAATATGAAAAAAAACAAAGGAAAGAGGATAAAACAATTGAAAAATGTAAAAAAGAAAATAACGAGAAAATATAATGTAGAATTAAAGATGAAACAAATTCAAGTAAAACAACAACAAAAAGAGGAAATGGAACAAAGAAAAACAAGGAATATGACGAAAGAAGACAATAAAACAAAGAAAAAGACAAAAAAGAGGACATAAAGAACAAGCAAACAAAGAAAAGACAAAAAAAAGGAAGTAAGAAGATGAAAATAATTCAAAGAAATAAAACAAAAAAGGGAATAAGAGAAAACAAGATTGAAAATGGACATTTCGAAGGACCGTGGAAGCAGCTTGGCAGAATCTTGGTCATTAGCGGCGAATACCTTGCGAGATTAGATTGTTTAAGAAATCTAAAACGTTTATAAATCAATCAAAAGAGTCCATTACAAGTAGAATTAGAGGTAACGGGTCTTCCAGAATGCGTCGTAGGATTGAAATATTTAAATGTTCAAAATGTTAAAAAATACATCAATAAATGTAGTCTCCAATGAGGCCAATATAAGAAATACCTTTGGTGCTGGTAACCCGACCGACCGATTTTTTTTTTTTTTTTTGGTGGGGGCGAAAAAAATGCCGACTCAATTTTTTTTTTATCGCAAAATTCCCGTCTACCACAACTCTAAACCCATGATTTTCATAAATACCGCCAAAAACACAAACTCTAGCGCCAAAACGGCTAAATTTAGGACTACCAAAGGACAATGAACAAAACTCGGGACTGCATCTCGTCTATTGGCACCATCTCGATGTCAAAATGGCAGCCCTCCGAAGCAAGATTTGTATTTGGAATTTAAACCTGTTTTATTCTTCCAGTGAGATATATAGGTATAGGAGGCGGGGTTTAGAGTGAGATGGTGTCCACGAACAGGTTCATTACATCACTTCTCAAAAAGAAAGAAAGAACAAAATATGAAAAAAAAAAAAAAATCCCGATCTACCGACCCACCTCCAGAGGGAGTCTGTTACCTAAACTAAAGATATGTTTTTATTCTTATTTCAAGTAGAAATATGGGTTTACAGGGCTGAAATAACAGGTCTTGTGCTATCTTGGTAACCTCTTATCAAGATTCTTACTGGGTTTTGAGGTCACACGGAATGGTACACGTGTACTTTTC
>NC_091572.1:28936384-28953884 GCF_042767895.1 Penaeus vannamei
ACGTGCATACGCATACATACATGAGTCGTAAATCAAGTGAACATGTAGTGTGGGTACAGGCTCGTCTATGTACGTACCAACACGCAAACACACACACATTACTAATTACTGTATGTCGCATGGGTACCTATAATCAAACACCATTTGTTTGTTCTTTTATTATATATCATGTAGGCCTATTAACGGTTATCTCAACCGACTGCACAACAAAACTTTCTCCAAACCGATCCGTCGCTGGTTCTTGGCACTTGTGTTTCATTTCCTGTTAAAATTTGAAGTCCTCGTGTAATAGCTGGCCTGTCGCTTCTTGCAGTGAGTACAAATTCTACACGTTTCCATAAATGTGGGGAAACACGACAGAGGATATCGATACAACAGCCCTTACCTTAATCATAGGCGTGAATGGTGAATGGTGAATTTTTCAATCTTTTCAAAGGCATCAGGAAAAAAAAACACCTTATTGTCGTCGTTACAACCAAAATCTATGGTGGGTTGGTGCTATGATCTCTCGTTATGGAACTTGGCCAGGTAGGAACAGATATGAAGTTACACTGGTTTCAGAAACATGGATGGCAATGTCAGATTCTGAAACGGGAGTTCGAGAATATATTAAAGGCTACTGTCCTCAGGTTACAAGTCGACGCCCTGCCTACAGCTCGTCAGGATTAGAAACCAAATTGCTTCGGTTATTTAACTTTCCTCTCTCTGTCGCTGCCTGTCCGATTCTCTCTCTCTATCTCTGTCTGTCTGTCTGTCTATCTGTCTGTGTCTCTCTCTATCTGTCTGTCTCTCTCTCTCATCCCTTTTTGTCTTTCTCTCTGTGCATATTTGTATGTATGTATGTATGTATGTATATATATGTATGTATACATTTATGTATGTATGTACTTATATGTGCATGTATACATTTATGCATGTATGTACTTTTATATGTGTCTGTATGCATTTATGCATGTATATATATCCATGTGTCTATATACTGTACATGATGTTCCCGTGAACGCGTAGAGGCATATTCCCGTTTGTATAAAATTTCACGTTCCTTCCAAAACACTGCGTCGATCTGTAGTTTTTTTCCCCCCCAGGTTACTCTTTCCACATCCGGCGTGATGTACACCTTATTTTGTAAATTTGACTTTGAGTGTGATTGGACGTGGGCGGGCAGACGCGACGTGGGCGATAAACGTCAGGTTGATGCGCCATAATATCGCACCTTTTCATCTTTTGTTTTTTATAAAGTTACGCCGTAACACGTCTCGTAATGGACTCTGTCGGATGATGAAGATACAAACTTAGGTATTCACGAACTAAAGGGGAATTTAAGACTTCGAGGATTTGTCTCTAACTTTACTTTTCTTCTTGATGGGACTTTTATGTCGTTTAATTATCATTTTGGATTTTAGATTTGCTTCTGATAAATATATCATGGTATAAAAAATGAACAATGATGGATATTGTTTTTTTCAATGCTGATTAGGAATGATTTTATAGAGCCGTTTTTTGTCGTCTATTCATAATTTTCTAGAATTATCCTCTAAAATTCGATGGCTCGAGTCCCCCAACTGTTCTCTTAGGCAAGGAATTTTACCTTGATTGTCTATTGTAAAAGCTACCTTCGGGGCAAACCAGTCTTTGTGGGTGCCGGTCACAAGCTCGGATAAATAGAGGGGGTTAGTGTCAGGAAGGGCATCCGACTGTAAAAACCCATTCTAAAACTAATATGGAATGAGCCGCAATAGAGCGGTTCATCCATGATGGCGACCCCATGTAGAAATGGGAGAAAGATGTGAAGACATTTAAAATTACAGGACGGAGAAACACTAGTTAAGCTTATTACAACCAGGAATGGAAGAAAATGAAGTAACGCTCAAGAATTTATTGTGTAGGCTTATAGCACACTGCCATAAGACGTTAGGGTCGTTATGTCAAAATGACCGATGTAATGGTACCATTATGGAAATACGAGGCAAGATAGCGCACGTCTGCATTGCGTATGTAATTGCGTATGTCTGACATTAAGTGGAAAAAATAGATAAAGTAAATTAAAGAAAAGATATACATAGGATAATCTTCCTAAGAAGTGGATTTTTAAATCGAATCATAAATCAAAAGATGACGAAATAGATACCTTGGAAAGTGTACCACTGAATTGTAAATATTTTAAAATAAATAAATAAAAAACGGTACGAGACAAAAACATATCTCGTTTTTACTTTACCTCGCGGGGAGAAAGTTTAAAAAAAACGCTGTTTTGCTCACAGAACAAGTACATACTGGATTTAAAGTAGTTCATCTGGGAAGTTTGAATGGACGCAAATAGAAGCACTTGAATTGCAATGACATGATAAACGATAACTGTAAACTAATGACTCCACCTCTATATTTATGCACACACACATATGTGTGTGAGTGTGTGTATACATATATATGTATATACAAATATATTGAAACCTTGCCAACCGGCGCCATATCCCTCAGCCATTTCAGCAAGTGCGAAAAATAACTTTAAACCCGATCGACACTCAACAGACCCCTCTGGCGAATATACGCGTGTGTGTGCATGTATTTATGTGTATTTGTGTGTGTATGTGTGTTGTGTGTGTGTAAGTATGTATGTGTATGTGTTTGTGTGTATGTATGTGTGTTTGTGTGTGTGTATGTGACTGTGTGCTTGCGTGTGTGTATGTGTTTTCGTGCGTGCGTGTGTGTATGTATGTATGTATGTATATGTGTGTTCGTGTATGTGTGTATGTATATCTATATTTATGTGGCACGATATAGCTGAAAACCAACTATTCGGCAAAACAAAAAGGATCGCCGAGCATTCGATTTAGAAATCAAGTTTGGCAAATCAGCTGGCTTGGTTTGCTCTCCCTGGCTCCCGCGAGTGTCAGTTATGCTTCAGGTTATTTTTCGCTGCACTGACTGAGGGATCGGAGGCCGTCGGGCTGTCGGCGAGGCCCGGCGGATTCAAACCGGCGGGTGATTTACCTCTTTTGCGGAAGCAATATTCGACATAATGGTCATATGTGTGTGTGTGTGTGTGTGTGTGTGTGTGTGTATATATATATATATATATATATATATACATACATACATACATATATATATATATATATATATATATATATATATATATATATATATATATATATATATATATATACACACACATCTATCTATCCATTTATATATCGATCTATCTATCTATAAACACACACCCACATATATGTGTGTGTGCGTGTGTATATGCATATAAATTCTCGCTTGTGAAACTGTCTCCCCTGCTTTGAATGCATGACTCTGTGCATTCAGACTCTGCTTTTGTTTTCGCAAGCAATCCTGCCCCCGTGTGAAACTCATCCTGTATTAACCACCAACAGTGACTTCTTGCTTCCCCTTTATTCATTTTTCAGTGTTTCCTTATATACATTACTCTACTACATGTTGGCTGGACATCCCGTATTTATTTTACTGTTATGGATTTTCTTGTGTTTATGTTATTATTGTTATCATTATTATTATTATTGCTATTGTTATTAATATTTTTGTCATTGTTATTATTATTATTGTTATTGTTATTAATATTTTTGTCATTGTTATTATTATTATTGTTATTGTTATCATTATTATCATTTCTAATATTATGGTTCTTATTATTATCGTTTTATCAACTTTTTTTTAATGATTTTATGATTGCAAGGAAGTTTACCTTTTCCCGTTTTTATGTCTTCGAGCTTATCATAATCTTTTCATTTTCTTTTTCCTGTTTTTTCTTCATGTACCTCCGTTCTGCTTCTACGCTCTACGCCCGTGATGTCTGTTCTCATCTAAAAATCCAATTCTCATATCTATTCGCGTGGAAACATATATGCGCATGTTGTTTCGTAATGTCACGTAATGTTGCATGTCAGAGGAACGCATTCAATTCACGTCACTAACGAGCAGAGCGGCCGTGAATGTGCCCTATATTGTGAAAGCATCCCGGCCATATTGAAATGACTGAAGACAAATTATCATTAAGATTCACAGCTGACTGGAACTCTCCTAAAGGCAGAGATCCGACGCGAGTATTAAACCGATCCGACTCGACAGGCAGCATGAAGCGACCTCCAAGAATGCACGAGGAGGAAGGAGGTTTACTTGTCTCCTTCTTCTGCCTCTCTCGGGTATTTCTCGCTCGGGTCGTACGGGTTAATAAAAAAGGAGACGTTAGTGCAGGAGTTCCATTTGCCAAATTGACGGTTCAGTTTACTTGAGAAGCTTAATTTACGTGAAAGCATTTTTTTTCCTTTTTTAAGACGTTGACGGACCTGACAATGACCAACAAGCTGCCCTTTCAGCCGCTCGGACAAAGCCTCGTCCACCGTAGAGGAAATGTTACATCGTGTTTACACTAACTTCTCAACTCGTTATGTCCGCGCACTGTAAATACGCTTGTGTATTGTGTGCAAGCGTACACGTGTATATGAAGAGAGCAGGGAAATTTAAAGAGATTCCCGCAAATATTAGATCATGTTCACAATTAGTTTTGATATCGTTATGTTCGTATCTGTAAATACGTTCATGTATTGTAAGCATTCTTACACATATATAATGAGAGGAGGGAAATTTGATGAGATTCCCGCAAATATTACATGTTCACAATTACTTTTGAAATCGTTATCTGCAAATGCATTTATGTATTGTAAGCAACCGTATACGTATGTTTAAAAGGAAGATGGAAGTCTTACGCGCTTCCTGCAAAAAACATACTAGACACACGGCTGCGAGGCACATACACACATCGTAGATTCACCGAAAGGTTATCGCAAATCTCCTATATTTGTGATAACAGAAAATGTTTTTCGTAGTTTCTGCTACATTAACTCTACCGTCTACCGAGGTGATGCTTCGTTTCCAGGCGATGTGGTTTCGAGACAGAGGGAGAGAAGGGAGCTTTGCCCTGCTTGAACATGTCGCTGGATCCGACTAAAAGGAATTCTTGGAGCGAATGATTGTCTGATATAATATAACTGCGTCGCGCGATGCAAACGCCGGGGGTATTTACCCTAACATTCGTAGGTTTTGGGTGCTTTCTTTTTATCATATCCGCCTTTATTTTCCGTCTCTTATTTATAGGTACCCGAGAATGAAAAAAATACATAATAAACTACAAAGAAGGAAAATATAAAGGCTAGCGACGACGTCCCCCTCCTCCCCGCTCCCTCTAAAAAAAAAATAAATAAATAAAAAATAACGTATAGAAGAGGGCAAAAGAACTTACCATAAACCGGTGGAAATACCGCACACTAAACATCAAAAACAATCAAGCAAAGAAAAAGAAATGGAAGCTTCGCCATAAAAAAGACACAAGAGAGAGAGAGAGAGAAAAAAAAAGAAAGAGCGAAGAGAAAAGAAACATTCGGAGACCATAGATGCCGGCCGTTGCTCAGCTCTGCAATGGCCGCCAAAGATTCACATTCAAAGATAGCGAGATTTGCAGCCAAGCGAGGTAACGATTTCCGCTCCGGATTTGTGTTCATGTCCCTGAAACATTTCCTCGACATATCTTTGCTGGTTTTCGCTGCTGAGAAAAAAGGCTTCATTTTATTGTTTCTCACATGTTCGCAACAACTGCGAGGGGCGTCTGAAGGGAGGAGAGAGGGGGCGCTGGGGTTGGGGCCTCTTGGGGAAGGGCGGGGCCCCTGCGCTGGCCGTCGGCCGCTGTTCCACACACACAGACGTATACGCACACGCACACGCACACACACGCACACGCACACGCACACGCACACGCACACGCACCCACACACACACACATACGCGCACGCACATACACACACACACACGCACACACACGCATACACACACATATATGCATACACGTAAACATGTATATCTTATGGGTACATCCACTAACGCCTACACATTCGCATAAACCCACATACTTTCTCGCACACATGTACACTCATTCTCTCTAACACACACAGGAAAACAAGTAGGTTAATGCTTTGTGTCTGCAGTAATCAGCAGAAATAAAATCGCACACACGCTCGCTTAGTCTCTCTCTCTCTCTCTTCCTCTCTCCCTCCCTCCCCCTCCCTCTCTCTCTCTTTCTCTCCCTTTTCTCTCTCTCTCTCTCTCTCCTCTCTCTCTATTTTTTCTCTGTCTGTCTGTCTGTCTGTCTGTCTGTCTCTCTCTCTCTCTCTCTCTCTCTCTCTCTCTCTCTCTCTCTCTCTCTCTCTCTCTCTCTCTATATATATATATATATATATATATATATATATACATATATACATACATATGTATATATATATGCATATATATGTGTATATATATACATACATATATAGATATATATAAATATATATATATATATATATATATATATATATATATATATATATATATATATATATATATATATATATATATATATATATACATATATAGATTGTAGCTTATTGCACCACCCATACTGAAGGCCCGAGAGAAGAGCCAGCTCGTGCACCGCTGGAGCCACCTGTGAAGCGGAAAACGGAGTGTTAGGAAGAGGCGCTTCGCTCACTGCTCGAAATCCCCGGCGAATCCTGGCTCACTGTCGGCAGGGAATTCGTGTTAAATAAGTAATAATGACAAGAAAATAAATGTGCTAGACATCAAAGGTCATGTAGCGAAAAATTGTTAAGGGGAAGCTTGACTTGGAGAATATAGTGTGATGGCCTTGTAAGAGTAGGTGATCTATCTTTATTGTCTTTCTTTGAATTGGTGAAAGGAAACAGGTTGTAGAAAAAATAAGGAAGGTTATTAACTCCAGCAGATTATTAAAGGCGGTACAGATATTCGTGGAATACAGATATGAGGCATATTTTAAAATCTCATATGTATAAGTATGTGTTTGTGTGAGTGTGTTTTTGGTTAATTGTATGGTTGTGTGTGGGAGTGTGTGTGTGTGTATGTCTGTGTGTGTGTGTGGTTGTGTGTGTGGTTCCGTGTGTGGGTGTGTATGTTTGTGTGTGTGTGAGCACGTGTGTCTGTGTGTGTGTGGTTGTGTGTGTGGGTGTGTGTATGTGCATGAGTGTGTGTGCGTGTGTGTGGTGTTTGTGTATGAGTTCCTGTGTGTGTGTGTGTGTGAGCGCGTGTGTCTGTGTGTGAGGTTGTGTGTGTGGGTGTGTGTATGTGTATGTGTATGTGTGTGTGTGCGTGTGTGTGGTGTTCGTGCATGAGTTCCTGTGTGTGCATATATAGGGTTTGCAATCAGCAGAAACTCGCCAACTCGCCGAGGACCAAAGCCAACCCCTATCGATGTATATGCAAAAATCTCCCAACCCTTCAAATTAAAATGATATTCCATTGCACCCTCTCACTGAGTATATAGACACATTCTATTTTCTTTCCTTTTCAATATTCTTATCATTATCAAAGTTAGCTTGTGTCTGAGCCGAAGCTAACCATAAAAATCAGAAAATTGTTTAGTCATTGCATTTCTCTATTAGTAAACACAACGGTACTATTTCACCGACCTAGCTTGAGGTCATGAGGTCATTCCCCTCAAACAACACACACACACACACACACACACACACATACAGACGCGCGCGCACACACACACAACAAACACATATATGTATATCTGCATATAAAAGTGAATATATTTTTTCTTTTTTTTAAGAGAAAAAATCGCACCACACACACACACACAAACACATATATATATATCCACTAATAATTTAACATTCTATAAAGAGAATTCCCTTCCCACCTTCGTTCCTCTTAAGGGAAGACTACTAAGCATTATAATCACCCTGAAACTGTTAGAGAAGTTGTTTTCAGCTCGCTAAGGACGGAAAATCCTTGCCTAAGATGATTATGACATCCGGTATGAAGAATGCCGTGAACGGTGTAGAATTATGTTCATTATGTTCTCTTAATTAATGATCAAACCTGCGTTCTCGATCCCCTAGCCGATGCAGTCGTCGAGAAAATCTGAGAATGGATTTTCCGTTTGTTCGGCTGCTTATTGTGCGTAAGAAAGGAGAAGGAAGAAGAAAAGCAGGAGGAGGAAGAAGAAATAAAAGAAGAAGAAAAGAAGGAAGAAGAGGTGGAGGAGGAGGAGGAAGAAGAAATAGGAGAAGAAGAAGAAAAGAAGAAAAGAAGAGGAGGAGGAGGAGGAGGAGGTGGAGGAGGAGGAGGAGGAGGAGGAGGAGGAGGAGGAGGAAGAAGAAGAGGAAGTGGAAGAAGAAGGAGAAGGAGAAGGAGGAGGAGGAGACGAAGAGGAGAAGAAGAAGGAGGAAGAGGAGAAGAAGAAGAAGCAGATAATGGGAAGAGAAGACAAAGAAAAAGAAGAGGAAGAAGAAAAGGAAGAAAAAAGAAAAGGAGAAGGAAAGAAGGAAATAAAGAAGAAAAAGAAGAAGAAAAAAAAAAAAACGCCCAAGGTACACCCACCCTTACGCAACGCTCCATTCGTCTTCGGATTCGTTATCGCCGCCGAGTTTTGACCGAGGAAGCCTTTTAATGCGCAATAGGTTATTAAGCCCATTGTACTGCACTTAATGAGGTGGATGGATTTTCCCTCGCTTTTATTGGAAAACTTTTCCTGGCTTTTTTGTCCTGCCGCGCCGTTGTTTTTATCGTAATTCTGCAAGCAAAACTGCGGAAATATTCTGATTTTCAAGCGATGTAGACGATTTTTTTTGTCTTTTATTCAGTTTTCGTTTCTTTTTTTTTATGTGGGAGTTAGTTTTTAATGTGTATCGTGTGGTTGGTTCTCTCTGGATCTGCTTCTGTCTTGTTTGTCTGTCTCTCATTATATCCATCCTTCGCCCTCCTTTCTCTCTCTCTCTCTCTCTCTCTCTCTCTCTGCACCCTCTTAACCTTTCTCCCCCACCTCTCTTCTTCCTTCTATCACCCCTTTGCCTTTTCCTATTTATCATTCCATTTTTTACTGACTCTCTCCCGTTAAAAATTCTCCTTTCCTTCTGTTTCTTTTTTATTTTCTTCGCAGAAATGCACGTTGTTTCAGGGTCTATTCCGCAGCCCCTGTTGGTCCTCACAAACCTCTTACCCTAATATTGGGCAGCTACTCTCTCAGCCTTCCCTCTTTCCCCTTCGTTATTTCCTCTTCCTTCTTCTCTTTCCTCTCTCCCCATTCTCTTTCCATTCTTCCCTCTCCTCCCCTTTGCCTTTTTCCCTCTTTCTCCTTCCCTCTCTTGCTCTCTTGTTTCTTCTTTTCTCTTTCCTTTCTCCTTCATTCCTTCCTTTCCCTTCCCCCTCCTCTTCTTTTGTCTCTCCTTTACTCCTCTCCCTCATTCTTCTTCCCTCTCCCCCCTCTTCCTTCTTCCTTTCTTCCCCCTCCTCTCCGCTCTTCCCCTTTCCCTCTCCCTCCTCTTCCTTCATTCCCCTTTCCCTCTCCCCTTCTTCTATATCTCCTTAACTCCTCCCCTCATTCTTCTATCTCTCCTTAACTCCTCCTCATTCTTCTTGCCTCTCCCCCCTCTTCCTTCTTTCCCCTTCCCCTCTCCCTTCTCTCTCCTTCTTCCCTCCCCCCTCTTCCTTCATTCCCCTTTCCCTCTCCCCTCTTCTATCTCTCCTTAACTCCCCCCCCCTCCTTCTTCCCCTTTCCCTCTCTCCCTCTCCTATCTCTCCTTAACCCCTCCCCCCCTCCTTCTTCCCCTTCCCTTCCCCTTCCCTCCCCTGTGTTAAGCGGCGAGGGGAGAAGGGAAGAGGGAATCGAAGACCCTCTTAACGACCAGGTGTGGACGAAATCAATTCACACGGGCCGTCCATCACAAAGGGGGAATATTACAAGACTTAATATCATTAATCCTTTGCGGGTTAATGGTTTAATGGTCCTACTGGTTCGGGCGAGTGAGTTCTCAAATGGGCCATCGGCGGGTTTGGGGGTCTCGGTTGAGGGAGAAATGGCTTTATCATGAGGGGTTTGGGATTTTTTTTTCCTGTTTTGAAATTGTCGTTGTCGTTTATTACTATGATTGTTATTATTAATGTCATTGCTATTGTTGTTGTTATCATTATTAATGTTGTTATTACTATTAATGTTATTGTTTTTATTACTACTATTATCATTATCATCTTCATCATTATTTTTATCATTATTATTATTATCATTGATGCTACCACACACACACACACACACACACACACACACACACACACACACACACACACACACACACACACACACACACACACACACATCTTATTGACAACAAAGCAAGTGCAATAATTCCGAAACTATTATTATCACTCCTGGTAGTGCAACAAAATATGTACTTCAGGCCCAAGATTCCTTAACTTCTCCGAGGATGATTAAGGAACTTTGAAGAGAAATAAACACAGATTTTCGTACGGTGATGTTCTTGTTCCTATTTGTGTGTCATGGTACATTCTTATGATGATAACATAATTCTGATAATAATGCAATTCTGATGATATAATTCTAATAATGATATAATTCTGATAAAATAATTCTAATAGTAATGTGATACTGATAATATAATTCTAGTAATATAATTCTAGTAACATAATTCTGAAAATATAATCTTAATAATGATACAATTCTGGTAACATGATACTAATAATGATATAATTCTGATAGTAATATAATCCTAATAAAACAATTCAAGTAATATAATTCTAATAATGATATAATTCTAATGATAATATAGTTTTAATTATAAAATAATTCTAATGATAATAAACTTCAAATAATAATACAATTATAATACGAATATAATTCTATTAACAATTTAACTCTAATGATAATATATTTCTAATTATGAATATATATATGTTTTTGTCTAGGAGTAATATCATATCATCCTTTACTTACTTTAAATGTAATTATCTTCCCTTTGGCGTTAATGAAAGAAAAAGGATTTGAAAGTCAAGGAAAATTAAGGAAAACAATTCAGGATCATATATGTTAACAATGAAGAGAATGTAATGAATAATCGATTTTATATCCATGCCGACATTTACGTAACAGAAAAGGGAGGGAGGGAAGGAGGGATTGAGGGAGGGAGGAAGAGAGGGAGGGAGGAAGAGAGGGAGGGAGGAAGAGTGGGAGGGAGGAAGAGTGGAAGGGAGGAAGAGTGGAAGGGAGGAAGAGTGGAAGGGAGGAAGAGAGGGAGGGAGGGAGGGAGGGAGGGAGGGAGGGAGGGAGGGAGGGAGGGAGAGAGAGAGAGAGAGAGAGAGAGAGAGAGAGAGAGAGAGAGAGAGAGAGAGAGAGAGAGAGA
This sequence comes from Penaeus vannamei, assembly GCF_042767895.1. Taxonomy (NCBI): domain Eukaryota; kingdom Metazoa; phylum Arthropoda; class Malacostraca; order Decapoda; family Penaeidae; genus Penaeus; species Penaeus vannamei. The sequence continues at coordinate 28,947,625 of NC_091572.1, forward strand.
GAGAGAGAGAGAGAGAGAGAGAGAGAGAGAGCAGAGAGAGAGGGAGAGAGAGAGAGAGAGAGAGAGAGAGGGAGGGAGGGAGAGAGAGAGAGAGAGAGAGAGGGAGAGAGAGAGAGAGAGAGAGAGAGAGAGAGAGAGAGAGAGAGAGAGAGAGAGAGAGAGAGAGAGAGAGAGAGAGAGAGAGAGAGAGAGAGAGAGAGAGAGAGAGAGAGAGAGAGAGAGAGAGAGAGAGAGAGAGAGAGAGAGAGAGAGAGAGAGAGAGAGAGAGAGAGAGAGAGAGAGAGAGAGAGAGAGAGAGAGAGAGAGAGAAAGAAAGAAAGAAACGAAAATATGGATTAAATTCCTATCTTGCATTTTACACGGCGTCCTCGGGTGAACCTAATCGAATTTTCTCATTATCCCCGTATTTAGCCCTTACCTGTTGGATAAAACTTTTTTTTTTCTTTTTTGAGAACTAATTTAATAATCGAAGCTCGGTTTTTAGGTGTCACGTATCTGGTTTCTTATTCGTTCTCTTCATGTTTTTTTGTTTTTTTTGCGTATTTTTCGTTGCTCTCTTTCTCTCTGTCTGTGCCTCTCTGTGTGTCTGTCTCTGTCTTCCTCTCTCTCTCTCTCTGTCTGCCTCTGTCACTCTCTCTCTCTCACGCTCTCCCTCTCTGTCTTTTCTCTCGCGCTCTCTGCCTCTATCTCTCTCTTGCTCTCTCTATCTCTCTCTTTTCTTCCTCTCCGCTTCTTTCACCATCCCTCCTTCCTTTCCCTTCCTTCCACCATTTCTTTCGGCGGCACAACGCAAGAAACACAGTCCGCGACGAAGAATCCTGAAGAATCCTTAAGAATCCTCTAATTACTGAGACAACAAAGGAGACACGACCGGGCAATATTTTCCCTGGCCGAGTTGTGATGTACGCCGAAATGAGGTTGTATTTTCAGCAACGGACGTGGTTCGTTCCGGAAGCAATCCTGGTTCATTTTTTCCGAGCGGGGTCTGCGATTTCATGTTGGCGGTTTTTTTTGTATTGGAAAATTAATGATTATAATTTCCTTTTAGCTTATTATACACAATCGTAAGTGTGTACACACACACACACACACACACACACACACACACACACACATATATATATATATATATATATATATATATATATATATATATATATTCATATATGTATATATATATATCATATATGTATATATATTCATATATGTATATGTATATATATATATATATATATATATATATATATTCATATATGTGCATATATATATATATATATATATATATATATATATATATATATATATATATATATATATATATATGTATATATGTATATATATACACATGTATACACACACACACACACACACACATATATATATATATATGTGAGTGTGTATACATATATACATGTACACACACACACACATTATATGTATGTGTACGTGTATATATGTATAAATATAATTATATATATTGGTGGATTTGTATTCAACTTAACAACCGTTGGCCTAGTTTCGTATGTTTTCTATGGGTTAAGATGGCTGAGAGTATATCGAAGGTGACCTCATACCTCGTGACCAATGGCCAGGCTCTCTGTCACTGCACCTACCGCACTGCTTTTTTTTTATTTCACGCAAAACTTATGAGGTGAACAGCAATCTTACATTCCTGAAGATGACTATAATCCATGTGACAACAGGGGTCCTAGGGAAGCCATTAAATTTGTTTAGGTGTAACTTTTCGTTGATATATATGTGTATATATATATATATAAATATATATATATATATATATATATATATATATATATATATATATATATATATATATATATATATTTATGTGTGTGTGTGTGTGTGTGTGTGTGTGTGTGTGTGTGTGTGTGTGTGTGTGTAAAATAAACTTTCTGAGGTATTAATTACCTGTGGGTTTAGCACCAAGAACATATGAGACGAATCTAATAATCAAGGAAATGAAAGATCCACTTGAACATAATAGTCCCAAATTCAAGAAGAAGTAACAGCAAAATAAAGCAAAGAACCTACTACACAATATATAGATATGTATATTTATAAAAACATACACATATATACATGTATATGGCACACACACACAGATATCTATCTATCTATCTATCTATCTATCTATATATATATATATATATATATATATATATATATATATATATATATATATATATATATATATAAACATAGATGAATGGACAGATATATGCACACACACACACACATATGCATAGGTTCACACACAATATATATACATATATACTGTACAGTATATGGAAATCCGGATTGTCACATTGCTCGAGTATGCTCCAGCCTCTCTACAAACTTGAAAAGACCATACTCCTTCCTCAGAAATGTTTCAAGCCTCTCCCTCCCCTCATGAACTTTCTTTTAATGAACATTTCCCTATCTGGCATCTCCTCAGGTAAATATGTCTCAACAACTGCCATCTTACTCAATAATCTACAAAAGCCTGTGGACTTTTCCCCCAGTCATAACAAAGGTTTCTATTTCTAGGCTAGATCAAAACTCATCGGCAGACTATATCTTAAAAAAAACATTTATACTTCATCTCACGTAGAGAATTACCCTTTTTAACGTCCCATTTATCCATATTATTACAGACATTCTTCTCCGTGACGTTGTGATATGGTTTTTAATTCCATCTTCAGAAGGTGCGTCTGCCTGCTCTACAAATATAATCTATATGAGATATCACTTCCAGCTCAGGTAAATCTCCCAGAGGTCTTACTTAATGCGGATTTAGCATTGGGTACGTGGATGCCCCTTTATCGTTTTTACCTATTAACTTACACCAAAACCCTGGTTTTTATTCCCCTATTGACTTGTTCCTTGTATCCGCCATTATGTAATTATGTGTCTTCATTTCACTCTGAATAATTCAAGCACTTTCCTTTTTCTCTCTCGATTATTTCTCAGGAGTATTGTCCCTCAAAATTTTATCCTTTGATAAGATAAGATATTTAGTCGCACTCAATACCAGCCGCTGGGAAAACTAGGACCTTCAGAGACCGGTTGGTCAGTTGATTTACACAACAGAAAAATCTTTGCGAATTGGACTTAAAGTTATCAAATGACCTGCACTGCTGCCGCCACTTGTAGCGCCCTGCTTAGGGACACTACGTATTAAGATACTTTAAATAAGAAAATAATGTAATTATACGTTATTGCAATAAGCCATCAATAAGAAGAATGAATTATTACTTCTGGTAGCCACCCCCACCACCTGGGTATAGTCCCCCAGGTATTACTCAGTTCCAAGATTCTTTCTATTTACACATGTACCTCCCAGTGGTATGGTATTGGCGAGCGAAACTAATTACTACAAGAATATATATCCTTATTGGGGCAAACACAAGTAATATACCTTTGGCTGTTGTAACAGTCACAATTCCAAAGAAATTCACCCTAGTTACAACTCCCAAATCACCATATCTTATTTCACTACACAAGGGAAATGGAAATGGGGAACAACCAAACCGTAAATTCTATAGAACGGTTAGAACGAAGACCACCATAGGATCATAACACGAAAAATGAACATAATTTTCCCTTGAAATCACTTAACAAGTTGACTGCAATATAACTCATCTTAAAATTGCTGAACAAATTATGTAAACGAATAGTCAAAATACCTCAAACGCCAAATCACGTCGAAGCCGTTAACCGTCATGGCGTCCCTCCGACGACTCGCCGGCTGCCTCCAACCATCTCACTGGAAAACCGGTCTGGGCGCGGGCGTAGATTGCCTGCTCTGGTCTGACCTGGTCTCCATGGAATCCCGAAGAGAGAGAAGGATAATGATGTTTTCGCAACTCCAAGGATTCGTGAGGATCGCCAGCGAATTCACCTGCTCTCCACGAAGGCCGAAGAGCAAGAGAACTAAGCGCCGGCCGTTGCTCACGCCAGGCTTCTAGAACAATTTGGGTTGAACAAAAATATTTGGATTTCCTTTTCCTTTACATGGTAAAATCTTTGAATACATTTTTCTTACTCATAATATTGTACAGTATCCTAATGTAATGAAATGAAGGCTTTATGAATGCGGTATATATATATATATATATATATATATATATATATATATATATATATATATATATATATATATATATATATATATATATATATATATATACATATATACACACAAATGTTTACATGCACACAGGTACATACATAATGCAAGAGAGCTGGGAGAGTGAGGAGGGAGGGAGTGGATTTGTTGACGTCACAAGTGCGTCACGCTTAACCCGTTCAAAAGCCTTCTCGTCGGAATGCTACTACTCTATCTAAGTCAAGAGTAAACACCAGAATTAAGTACATTTGGTGATGCCTAATAGTACCACAGATTAGGGCAGGTTGTGAAACATGCTGTTCAAGTGCCATGCTGATCCGGCCATTCGTTTGGAAGATATTTGCGAGAAAAAGAAAACTATTTGCGTAGTAAATATTAAACGTGCTGAAACGAACATTCAGCTATTAACATTTAGACATCATTATCTTTCAAGTGCTATCGTCTTCATTATTATCATAAACACTACCATCCTCCTTGTTATTAAGATTGGTAATATTATCATTGACATTACCATATATATATTATTATCATTACCATTATATGCGAACACACACACACACACACACACACACACACACACACACACACACACACACACACACACACACACACACATATATATATATATATATATATATGCATATATATATATATATATATATATATATATATATATGCATATATATATATATATATATATATATATATATATATATATATATGTATACATATATATATATATATATATATATATATATATATATATATATATATATATATGTGTGTGTGTGTGTGTGTGTGTGTGTGTGTGTGTGTGTGTGTGTGTGTGTGTGTCTGTTGTACGGAGAGCAAACAGAACTGAAATTCGCTTGTTTGCTCAGAGAAATCCCTTTGTTGTGCTGTGCTGAGACAAGTGAATAAGTAAAAGAGAAGCTGGCGATACATACATACACACATAAACACACAGACACGCACGCGCGCGCACACACACACACACACACACACACACACACACACACACACACACACACACACACACACACACATATATATATATATATATATATATATATATATATATATATATATATATATATATATATATATATATACTGTGGATGGAAGGATGAAGAACAAGTGAAATGGTCGAATAAAAACATTATATACAAATCTATTTCATTTGTCCGTACAGTTATTTGTCATATAATCAGCTTGGCGGTTAGGCATATTTTCTGTATCTTTAAGACGGATACGCAGTACTTCACCTTTCAACGCTTCTTTATCCTTATTTATCAAAACATTTTTTTGGCGAATTAGGCTAGTTCGAAGCCTTGAGTGAGTTGCCAGTTGCTTTGCCAGCTTTTTTTTGAGATCGGGCGAAATGTAAAATGGCGTCCACTGCAGAAGAGGATTGTAATTAATGCCTTCTGTGTTTCACAACCTTCAATTGTCATTACCGTACAAGACGTTTTGAGTCAAAAGATGAGGTGGCGAATCTCCCTGAACACAGATAGCCCAGAAATAAGGAGCCATTAATATGAGTTACGGCGCCAGTCTTCCGACATAATCAGATTTGTGTCGTAGGCTGAAGACCTTTCACGACCGCCGAGGACTAAGCCTACTGCCTTGGGGGGTGGGGGGGGGACACGCGGGAGACGCCTTTGAGTGGCGTTCGACCGGCGCCCTCGAGAAGACCTCGTTATTGGCTTCCATATTCATGAAGGGAAATGTACATACATAAGTATATATATATATATATATATATATATATATATATAATGTATATATATATTTTATATATATATATGCACACACACACACACACACACACACACACACACACACACACACACACACACACACACACACACACACACACACACACAAACACACACACACACACACACACACACACACACACACACACACACGCGCACACTGATATGATTCTTCAACGTTTACATAGTGTACACGATGCAGTTTGAAAAAAAAAACGAGAAAGTTAAAAAGAGAAAAAGGAGACAGAAAAAATGACTCCCATTAAAAGCAAACATGAAAGTAGAATATCAGTGTTAGGCCTACGAAACGAAGGCGCTGTGGCTCAGATAAAGAAAAGATGGAAGGAAATGAT
>NC_091572.1:28963884-28968884 GCF_042767895.1 Penaeus vannamei
CTGGTTTCATATGTAACCACACACACACATTAAATGAGTAAATACAATGATCTATCTATCTATATCATGTATATGTAATTATATGTACATATGTACCTCTCTCTCTCTCTCTCTCTCTCTCTCTCTCTCTCTCTCTCCTCTCTCTCCCCCTCTCTCCTCTCTCTCCTCTACTCTCTTTCACTCTCTCTCCCTCTCTTTCTCTCTCTCTCTCTCTCTCTCTCTCCCTCTCAATCTGTCATACTCTCTCTCCCTCTTTCTCTCTCTCTCTCTCTCTCTCTCTCTCTCTCTCTCTCTCTCTCTCTCTCTCTCTCTCTCTCTCTCTATATATATATATATATATATATTATATATGTATATATATATATGTATATGTATATATATATATATATACATATATATATATATATATATACATATATATATGTGTATATATATATATGTATGTATATATAAGTATATATATATACATATATTATATATATATATATATATATATATATATATATATATATGTATATATATATATATATGTAAATATATAGATATATATATATCTTCATATATATATAAATATATATATATATATATATATATATATATATATATATATATATATACATATATATATATATATATATATATATATATATATATATATATATATATATTTATATATATTGTTTGTGTGTGAGCGCGTGTCTGTAAACCTGTGTACACAGTCATATACACATATGGTTATACGCATATGTGTATAAACGTGTACACTACCATACACACATGGTTGTGTATGTGTTTGTGTGTGCGTGCAATAGCATCGTCCTCCAGAGGCTGATCACTGAAATATGAAAGCAAGCCTAATCAAGCTGGAAATAGACACTTTGGCCTCCGAGCAGAAGGGTCGTTGCTGCTGATCAGGCATCCGTCTTCGTGATTCCTGTCCCTTGCTGATGTCGATGATGGATCACGTTGCTTCGAATCTTGTGTTGATGAGATGCTGGATTTGGGAAAAAAATAAAAACAGATCCTCTCACGAAGCCCTTATCTTGAAGACAAGGTTGATTCCCCTCCCTAAAAAAGAGAAAAAGATTAAAGAAAAAGAATGTACACACACACACACACACACACACACACACATATATATATACATATATGTATATATATATATATATATATATATATATATCATATATGTATATACAATATATGTGTAGATATATAATTATATACATATATGCATTATATGTATACACACACACACACACACACACACACACACGCACACACACACACACACACACACAATAAACACATACATACACACATACATACATACACACATGCACATACACATAAACATACACACACACATACACACATGCATACACACATGCATACACATATACATACACACACACACACACACACAATACACACACACAATACACACATACATACACACACACACACACACACACAATACACACATACACACACGCGCACACACAATACACACACACACGTATATATACTTGTGTGTGTGTGTGTGTGTATGTACACACACGTACATAGAGTTAGTTTACCGAGGTTAGAACACCCTCCTCCTTCTACAAAACAAAACAATTACCAAATATAAATGTGGTTTTGCTCTGACAGCCCACGACCTGGGATGAGTAGTAAAACTATTTGACAGCATCTGACAAAAAAGTGAAACATACAACTTAACTTTCTGATGCGGTGCGACTTTTAATGATATAACGGAATTCTGGGCTAAATCATCTACAGTACTATTTGGCATTTGTTGTGGTAAAAGTTATAATTATGATCATATTGAAACTGAAGATAACAACAATATGACATCAGGTAGAAAGATATTATTGCTACTATTACTCTTGATAATAATTATGATGATGATGATACTAATGATGACAGCAATGATGATGATAAGGATAGTAACAATGATAATCTTCTAACAGAAATAGTAATAATAATGGCGGTAATGATAATAATAATAAAGAAAAAAGGAAAAAAGAAGAAGAAAAAGAAGAAAAAAAGGAAAAAGGACTCAAATACCTGGCACGTGATCCCTGCTCGCACACCTCGCCCTGCTAACGACCTTACGCAACGGCGAGTGAGATCACAGGGAAAGTAGATAGGAAGGGGGGGAAGGGGAGAGGGGGAGGGAGGGAGGGAGGGAGAGAAGGAGTGTGTTGGAGGAGGGAGGGGGGTGAAGGGGCGTGGGTGGAGGGAGGGAGAGAAGGCGTGTGTTGGGGAGGGAGGGGGATGAAGGGGGAAGGGTGGAGGGAGGGAGAGAAGGCGTGTGTTGGGTGAGGGAGGGGGGTGGAAGGGGGAAGGGTGGAGGGAGGGAGAGAAGGCGTGTGTTGGGGGAGGGAGGGGGGTGAAGGGTGGAGGGTGGAGGGAGGGGGATGAAGGGTGGGAGGGTGGAGGGAAGGAGAGAAGGCGTGTGTTGGGAGAGGAAGGGGACGAAGGTGGGAGGGAGAAAAGGCGTGTGTTGGGGGAGGGAGGGGGATGAAGGGGGGAGGGAGGAGGGAGGGAGAGAAGGCGTATGTTGGGGGAGGGAGGGGGGTGAAGGGGGAAGGGTGGAGGGAGGGAGAGAAGGCGTATGTTGGGGAGGGAGAGGGGTGAAGGGGGGAGGGTGGAGGGAGGGAGAGAAGGTGTGTGTTGGGGGAGAGAGGGGGGTGAAGGGAGGAGGGAGAGAAGGGCGTGTGTTGGGGGAGGGAGGGGGTGAAGGGAGGAGGGTGGAGGGAGGGAGAGAAGGCGTGTGTTGGGGGAGGGAGGGGGGGGAAGGGGGGAGGAAGGAGGGAGGGAGAGAAGGCGTGTGTTGGGGGAGGGGAGGAGGGAGGGAGAGAAGGCGTGTGTTGGGGGAGGGAGGGGGTGAAGGGGGGAGGGAGGAGGGAGGGAGAGAAGGCGTGTGTTGGGGAAGGGAGGAGGGAGGGAGAGAAGGAGTGTGTTGGAGGAGGGAGGGGGGTGGAGGGTGGAGGGTGGAGGGAGGGAAAGAAGGAGTGTGGTGGGGGAGGGAGGGGGGGGTGAAGGGAGGAGGGTGGAAGGAGGGAGAGAGGCCGTGTGTTGGGAGAGGGGGGGGGGTGAAGGGGGGAGGGAGGAGGGAGGGAGAGAAGGCGTGTGTTGGGGGAGGGAGGGGGGTGAAGGGGGGAGGGTGGATGGAGGGGGGAGAAGGCGTGTGTTGGGGAGGGAGGGAGAGAAGGCGTGTGTTGGGGGAGGGAGGGAGAGAAGGCCTGTGTTAGAGGAGGGAGGGAGATGAAGGGGGGGATGAAGGGGGGAGGGAGGAGGGAGGGAGAGAAGGCGTGTGTTGGGGGAGGGAGGGGGGTGAAGGGGGGAGGGTGGATGGAGGGGGGAGAAGGCGTGTGTTGGGGAGGGAGGGAGAGAAGGCGTGTGTTGGGGAGGGAGGGAGAGAAGGCGTGTGTTGGGGGAGGGAGGGGGGTGAAGGTGGGAGGGTGGAGGGAGGGAGAGAAGCGTGTGTTGGGGGGGGGCAGGAGTTGAGGAGGTGTTTTGAGGAGGGGATGGAAGGGGGGAGGAGAAGGTGGGTTGGGGTGGGGGAGGGGAAGGGAAAGGTGACATGGTTAAAATAATTGATAAGGATAAAGCAATGTGATGAAAGGAAACGATATCAAAGAAGAAATTTGGAAGATACATTTTTTTTTTACATCAAAGGCTTTAGACTTACCTTTTTTCTGGAAAAGAGGAATAAAATAAAACAAAAGAATAAAAAAATCCTTCTAGTTTTCCATGTTTTCTTTCGTATTGGAAATCAACACCCCTATTTTCTTCGGGCATAACCAGATCACAGTCTCAAGGGGCATACTCCATAATTACAGCAGAACCAGACATTGCCAAGGTCAGTGCTGCAATTGCAAAGAGGTTCTTCGCCCACGACCTTGGGGCTCAGTCTCGGACCCCCCCCCCACCCCCCACCCCCCGGGCCGCCGAGACTTCAAAGTTCACCGAAGACACTCGAGAGACGGTCCTTGAGGAGGAGTCATCGTGGGAAGTTGGCGCTGCCCCTCGAGTGAAGGGCCACCGAGGGAGTGGGTGCGGCCTCTGACTCTCCTCCTCCAACGTTATCTACCTGAGGAAGTTACCCGGAAAGTTTGCCGAACTCATCTTCCTTTGGAGAGTCTTGCGAGCAGAGCAAAGTGTGTGTAGGCCTATGTACATGCATATACACAGACGTACACATACACACACACACACACACACACACACACACATATATATATATATATATATATATATATATATATATATATTTATAAATACATACATACATACATACATACATACATACATACATATATATATATATATATATATATATATATATATATATATATATATATATATATATATATATGCTGCATTTATGTATATGTAGACATTCACACACTCAGAAAAAAACGTATGTGTTTACAAATATTATGTTTATAAGTGTATATGTTTGTGTTGTTCGACCAGGATCACACCACAAAATTAATTGTAAATAGATATATCAATGAACAAAAATGCAAAACCATAATATACGCAGATTGTTCAAATGAAACATTTCCATAAAATGAAAGGAAAATTAATGTGTGTGCGTCTCTCTCCCCCCTCTCTCTAGTCTCCTTTATTATTCGCTCTCCATCCTTCCCTCTCCTTCATACAGCCTATTTCTTCTCTCTCTATCTCTCTACACACACACACACACACATAAACAAACACACATATACACATACGCCAACATATTTTTTTAGTATATACACCTGAGTACATGAGTGTATGTACGTGCATATGCATACATCATCAGTCCAGCTTGGGCCGAAACTGGTTTAACCTTATTCATAATTTTCTCGGTAGCTTTCTTCGGCTCCAGCATGGCCACTGTCTAAGAACAAAGCGATATTCAGATTAAGGAAAGAGATGTATATCAGGAACATTAAGGGGTATATATATCATGATTTTCTCATGTGTTCCTTCTGATACTAGCA
>NC_091572.1:28988884-29001384 GCF_042767895.1 Penaeus vannamei
TACTTTTCCCCAAGTGGACGCTCCATCAGGGACTTCGTTGTCGGCTCTCTAATCATGAAAGTTTAAATTGGCCTCCGAGACGGTGCGAGGCTCTCGTAGTCCGCTAAGGCAATGGCAGATTGGCAATTACCTCTAATGACACCGGATTAAAAGTTAATGCTTGTTGACCATGTACAGAGGGTCATATGGGTATGTATATAGGTGCACGTGCTGTAGGCACATTATGCTGAGCTAGAGAGTGACAGAATGTGTGTGTATATGTGTGTGTGTGTTAGAGAGAGAGAGAGAGAGAGAGAGAGAGAGAGAGAGAGAGAGAGAGAGAGAGAGAGAGAGAGAGAGAGAGAGAGAGAGAGAGAGAGAGAGAGAGAGAGGGGGGGGAGGGGGGGGAGGGAAGGAGAGAGGGAAAGGGAGAGAGAAAGACAGAGAGACACAGAGAGAGAGACTACAACACTGATGGATCTTTACTTGCTTGGAGCAGAACAGGGTTTATATGTAAACAAAAATTATGTTTACGAAACTTGGGCTTGCAGGTGGTTGACATTTTCTTGCACTATACAAACTGAGTTGGCATGAACACTTCTAGCCATGAAATTGCATTCTGATGCTTATGACACTTGAAATGTGTCACCTTTTCAATAAAAATCCGTCAAAAAATCTGTAGGTTGCTACAGTGCATTTCACTGCGATGACAAATCGGTTAAACTCGCTCATATGCAAAAGGACATTCCACGCCTTCTGGTGGAATGACCAGGAAATGCTTCAAAGGTCAAAGCTCGGGTGGTGGCAGCGAAATCGTCGAAGGGCCAAATGAAGATTGATTATTTATCATTATCTGTCGCGTCTAGGTCATTAACGGCTAATTCTTTGTGGGATTAATCTGTAAAAAAATATATAAATAAAAGTGTTTAAACCTACCAATAAATAAAGTTTCATGAGTAAAAATAAATCAAAATATTGTATTAAAAATCAAAACGTGATTATGTTTTAAAAGTTTGCACGTAGAATATTAGACTCCTTAAGGAAACTAATGACCTATGTCACAATCCTCCCTCAATGAACAATGTACTTGCATTTTTTTAAGTTTATCTTTTGAGTTGAGTTACTCACCTCCGCTGATAATGCATTTCACGAATTTTCTGTGTTAGTCTCTGAGGTTATCAAATTTTCATAACCAATTTAGGCTTGCTCATTTCCAGAAGATATTTCCTAAGCGCTGTAATCCTGCTTTGGTTCACTAAGTTTCAAAATCACCTCCAGATATTTGTAAACTGATAAAATCTAGTATTGACAGAAAAAATAAAATGTATTAGAAATAACCCTTATACTATGCATTCCGGTTAACGTAAACACCGTCTGTGTTCTCTTTACAGCAGTGTAAAAGAATCTTGAGAAGGGAAATCCAATAAAGGAACAGGCTACACGAAGAAGGACCCCTGTCAAGATATAAAGACAATGACTTTCCCTTTATTTGAATCACAGGATGGATTCCCTTACGTGTGTCTCCTGGAGCTAATCTACCCCTCTATGTTGTTTCTGCTTATAGTTTGGGTATATTTGTCAAACACTAAGTATATATAATCACTTCACTTTTCATCGTTCAGCACCATTTTATTTGATACCATTACCAAAATCCTTACCTAAATAGTAAAGACCTACGCAAACGAAAGGAAATAGAAACATGAAATAAACATTGATATAGAAAAATGTGAAACACGAACCTGAAATCGTCATCCTTCAGACTTCATCCCTGTATCTTAGAAGTGAAAATGTCCCTCCGCTCAAAATGCCAAGAGAAACGTCCTTTCCCTCACGCTCCTTAATTAGTATATGCAAGCAGATGTGCATTCATAATACCGTTATGATATGCAAAATGTGAGACGCAACTTGCCCAACCACTGGTTCAGCACCGCAGCGCTCTTGAGGCTTTCCTCACGAAGGCTTAAGTTAGTTTAGATTTTTATTAAACTATTATCAAAAGTGCCGTATTTATGTTGTGAATGCCTGAGGAATAAAAATGTATGTACTATCATTAAGAAATATAACGTTTTATATAAAAACTATTTTACAGAGTTTATCCATTTCCATACATGTATATGTATGTATGTATATACATACATACATAATATATATATATATATATATAGATATATATATATATATATAGATAGATAGATAGATAGATAGGTAAATAGACAGATAGATATATTATATACTGTATATATATATTATATAATATACATATATTTTTTATTATATATATATCTATATCATTTATATACATATATATATATATATATATATATATATACATATATATATATATAAATATATATATATATATATATATAAATGTCCATATATATATATATATATATATATATATATATATATATATATATATTATATGTATTATATATACATTATATATTATATATGTATACATTATATATATATATATATACATATGTATATATGTATATATATATATATATATAAATGTCCATATATATATATATATGTATATATATTATATACATTATATTATATATATATATATATATACACACACTATATTATATATATACATATATATACGTATATATATATATATATACATATATATATACATATATATATATATATATATATTATATACATTATATTATATTATATATATATATGAATATATAAATATATATATTATATATTATATACATTATAATATCTATATATATATATATTATTATATATATTATATATATATATATATATATATATATATATATATATATATATATATATATATTATATATATATAATATATATATATTATATATATATTTTATATATATATATATTATATACATTTATATAATATATATATATATATATATATATATATATATATATATATATATATATATATATATTATACATTTATATATATAATATATATATATTATATATATATATATATATATATATATATATATATATATATAGTGCATATAGTACATATAGGAGTGTATCATGCATATATTTCCAAAAGTTTACTTCAATTAAATAACAAGATTATCAATTTAACCCTAATATTTTGTCTTTCAAAAGTAAGGAATTAATTTGTTCAGCATTTTTTATATTTTTATTTACTTCACTTAACGTCAAATCATTATTAATTCTGCTATCATATAACCACACACACACACATATATATACATATAAATATATATAAAAACATATTTGTATATATCTATATACATCTTTAATACAGTTTATACATACATACGTGCACACACAGACTCACACGCACAATATACTAATGGAAAACTTTAATCTTTAACTTCTTAGCAGATGTGTCGGGACGATCGAACAACTTACGACGTCATGTGGTGTCATGTGAAAGTTACAGTGGACATGTTATTGGCAGAGTTATGCAGTTATGAGAAGTTATGTAAAAAGTTATTAAAAAGTTATGTTAAAAAAACAACAAAAAAACAGAAAAGCATGAAAAATCTTTTTAATTTCCATGTAATCACAAACATATATTGTAGGCGTATATTGAGATCAATCGACTTGTCAAAAATATTGATATGAAAAATAAGAAAATAAAAGAGAAAAGAACCTCCCATTCGAGCTACCATCTGTGAAAGTGCACATCGTATCACGAGCAGTTGCTCGAGTGGCAGAATAAAGGGCATGTGGTGGCAGCACCCTCGCCAGCTATACTCTACTGCTGACGTTTCCTGACAACTGCGATGTGTTCTCTTGGACAGTCAGCTGGTGTGTCCTGCCAGTGTTGCAGTGCTGGATGTGCTGCAAAACTGCCACGATACTTTGCTTATTTGGTAGATTTTTTTTAGTTATTTGGTCCTGTCGTATTTCCCCGCCTCCCGTTCTGCGTTGCATGTTTGCACTTTCTCCTATATAACAGGAAATAAGCAGGAAATGTGCATGATTTTATCTTATTGGGTGATTGTAAAACAATAAATATCAGAATACATCTCTTTTTTCTGTAAGAGGAGCAGTTAGGATACATAACAGTATGATTTGAATAAGGGTATAAAGCTGAGTCATCCCAATGGGGAAGCCAAAGCAAGCTAATTATTTTTCTTTCCCTTACAGCTGCTTACTCAAACTTATTGCTGTATTTTGGCATCATTATTTACCAAGCTGGTTTAGGAATTTCACCCCAAAAGAATAACAAACTTTAAAATGGGGAAAATTTAGGGCTAGAAGAAATAGCTCTGGAAAATGTTTTATTTACTTTTATTGAACATACAATGGAATTGTATGCTTATATGTCCTGGCGAGTGCATACTCCACGTGTGCTTTTGTATTCCCTTGTGTGTTTATATAAGATTTAGCCTACCTTACGTAAATTTTACAACGGTGTGAATGTTTGTAGACATATCCAGGCTGAATGTCTTCACGTAAAATGCATGAAATTGTTTACTCTATCTCTCAAACTTGTATGCCTTTATTTAATCCACTTGTTATTATGTTTACCTTTCGGCCATTTTCTTTTTATCATTTACAAGAATATTGTACAAACTGAGTCCGACTTAAACATAATACACGAACACGACAACAGCTTTCGGAAAATCGATCAGTAAATCGAGAAATAACCAGCAGCCCATCGCTATAACGGTGCACTAAACAGAAATAAAAATAGAGCCAATCCCTTATATCAGATTATATCAGTGATCCTTAATATGCTCAACAGCAGAGCAATTCCTTCGTATCCAATTATTTCAGCTTTGACCGACATAAGGAGCTACACTTGGAGGAAATGACACATCAGTAGAGTAATACGAGTTAATGATCTTAAGCTGCCTTTGGAGTCCATCCCCTAATTTATGGAGCCTTATCCTTATCCTATCCTTTGGGGAAGGGAGTTAATTATTAATTAGGAGGCTTGTTCCTTATCCTTAATTAGTATACCAACTTTGAGATTATTTGTAGTAGCAACGGCAGCACTTATGGTTGTAGTAGTAGTAGTAATAGTAAGAGTAAAAGTATGATGATGATGGGAAATATAGTGATGATACCAATGAAAACGAAAACGTAAATGTAAATGAAATGTAAACAATAAAATGAAAATGAAAATAAATACGAGAGCGAAAAAAAACGGACAAGAAAATGAAAACGAGGCGAAAGCGGAAACAAAAAGATAATAGAATGAAAATATAATGGGATAAACCAATGAAAGATATAAAAGTACGTGTGTGCACAAACTTACAAAGCGCATACTCTAATCCTTACTTCAGTACACCCCATGACGTACTCAGTGACATACCACAACGAATCAAAGAGAATCAGAAGGCCTGACATAAAGTCCCAGAGTTGGGTGCTAAATCTTCAGAGCTGTGACATTACACATTTTGGGGAAAGTTAGTCGCTGAAAGTTATGCATGTTTGGAGAAGCTAGTGTGGATAGCGAATTTTTTTCTCTCTCCCTTTTTTCACTTCTTTCGAGTTGGAAGTTTGATACAGCTAAATTTCATGCAGGAGTTTTATTGCAGTTTAGAGATACTTTTGTAATGCGGGGTAAAGGTTTATACATGGAGGTGTATCTGTTGGTTTTATTTTAGTTTATTATTTTTGTCTGTGTTTTGGGTGTACCAAAATAATCTTCATGGACTTTTTTACGGGTATGATGTTGAATTTCGTATTAAAATATTCCGTTTGTCTACTTTTCTACTTATTTTTTTTTAATTTTTTTTATGGACACGTGTATTTATAACACACACGCACACACACACATGCACTCATACATATGTATCTATGTCTATCGATCTATCTACCTTAATTGAACTCTCACTCTCTCCCTCTCCCTTTCCCCTTTCCTCTCTCTCTCTCTGTTTCTCTCTTTCTTTCTCTGTCTCTCTCTCAGCATTTCTCTGCATCTCTCTCCCTCCCTCCCTCCCCTCTCTCTCTCTTCCTTCCTTCCTCCTTCCCTCCCTCCCCTCTCTCTCTCTTTCTTCCTTCCTCCTTCCCTCCCTCCCTCCCTCTCTTTCTCTTTCTCCCTTTCTCTCTCTCCAAATAAACCCTGGCAACCTCTCCCTCCGTCTCCCGCAATTTCCTCCGCTCGCTCACCGGCTCCGCGAAAGCCCTCGGTCGCCGCGGGAGGAAGGAGCGGAATGGCGGCAGCGGCGACGGCGGCGGTGTCCTCGACTCGGTTCCTTCTGCAGTGGATGTGATGTACTCCCACTATTTGCGAGTCCAGACTAGGCGAGTCCCCCCTGATGACAGTACAGCACCTCCGGTTCAGCACCATGTGTGGGAGTCCTAGGTAGCCACCTGGAGCATTTCTATTTGTTTTGTTCTATTTACACATTTTAGATTTCTTTTAACGGCCTCGGGTTTTATTTGAACTTTTAAGGTTAAATAAGTTTGACTCTTATATTAATCTCTTTTTATTTTAAATTATATTATCTAAAAGTCTTTTGCGACAAGACACACGAGTTCATAAAAGCTACAGTCTTGCCGCGTATCACTGTAAGGTGGTTCGCTTGTCCGTGTAGCAGTGTGTGGTTTGCGGGGCGACTCTTGCATGGTTTTCTCGAGACCTACGAGTGAGAGAGAAGAAGAGGCCAGATAAGATGTGATGTATGAATTGTACATTTTTGAGAATATACAGATTGAGGGGATCTCAGGTTTTTCTTGGAACTTTTTGGTTTTGCTTTTATCCTTTGTTCGTTTAGTTCTTTTATCTTTTTGTTTTATTTTTATTGGGTTTAGAGAAGGATGGACATAGAACATAGAAAAATACAGATGATGAATGGAAAAAGAAAATGATTACACTGAAACAATAACAGCAGAGAATGGAAAAAGTTAATTAATGATAATGATGATGATCTAAAGATAATTTAATTAAAGTATTTTAAGTTCTTAATACTTGGATTAAAGGGCTTCAGGGTCGTGCTCCAGTACACGCCTGCTACCACTTTTTAAGCAGTTACCCTGTCCGTAAATTGCACTCTGCAAGACCCGCGTTGTAGTTTGCAAGGGTCTCAGCTGGGGAAAACATACTTCCTCTTCCCTCGGCCGAGCTCTCCCGCTGGTCCTCGACGCAATATCCGGCTCCGAGTCTCGTCCTCGAACCCCGGTTACGAGGAGTCTACGGCGAAGCGATGGGAGATGAGGTCCGGCTGCCGGCGGGTCGTGTCGGAAGGGAGGCTTTGGGGGTTTATGTTGCTGAGATTTTCAGTAAAGAGAGAGGAGGATTAAGTAGGAGAAAATATGGGAAAGAAAGAAACAAACAAAAACAACAACAACAACAATAACATTGTAGTCAAAACTATTTTGCATATATATGCATATATATATATATATATATATATATATATAAATATATATATATATATATATATATATATATATATATATATATATATATATATATATATATATAATATATATATATATATAATATACATTTATATATATATATATAATATATATATATATATATATATATATATATATATATATATAATATACATTTATATATATATATAATATATATATAATATACATTTATATATGTATATATATATATATATATATGTATATATATACATACAAACATACATATATATATATAATGACGATGATGGCAAAAAATTGTTCATCAAAGCAAAATAGCACACACACACCTGTGTATTGTATGTCCATCCGTTCGCTAATATCTATCAAGAGAAAAAGGAAGGCTGCCCGCAGGTGGTCGTGGATCTCCTGCAAGCGTAAAAAAAAGAAAAGAAAAAGAAAGAAGAGGAAAATGGTAAAATCGACTTTAGCTCTGATTTGTTGGAAAGGAAACATGGAAGTTGGAAAATGGCTCTCGCTCTCTCTTTCTCTCTCTCTATCTCTCCGTCTCTCTCTCCTTTGCGTTCCCTCCCCCCACTCTCTCTCTCTCTTTCTTTCACGCAAATGTGCGTGTGTTTGCGTGCATGGCCAACACAAACGGAGAAGATCGAAACGGGAGACAGAGAGAGAGCGAGAGAGAGAGAGGGAGAAAGATAGATAGAGAGGGAGATAGATAGATAGAGAGGGAGATAGAGAGAGAGGGAGATAGATAGATAGATAGATAGGGAGAAAGAGAGAGGAGAGGAGAGAGAGAGAGACAGAGAGAGAGCACAAACGAAGATCGAAACGGGAAACAGAGGGAGAGCAAAAGAGAGAGAGAGAGAGAAAGAAAGAAAGAAAGAAAGAAAGAACGAAAGAGAGAGAGAGAGAGAGAGAGCGAGAGAGAGAGAGAGTGTGCGTGGGAAAGTTTCCGTGTAACTGCCGATGTATTGGATCGGCGGAAAATAGTGAAATGGAATGTAATTTCATTTTTCCGGCAAACTGGAGATAATTAGCGTCGGTCCAATATTTTCAGTCCCCCGTGGAAGTATCATTTCACATATTCTTGCATCACAGTAGCCATTTTTAAAGGGTCGGCGACTGGGAGAAAACGAATATGAAAAAAGAAGAGAAAAAATTGTATGGCTGTGAAGAGATAGGAAGTAGGTAATTATAAGTATTTTTTTTTTTAAATATAAAATGAATAGGAGATAAGTCATATTCTTGGATTTGCTGATAGGAATGTTTAATATTTACATACTTCGTGGTTATATCTAGGAATGAAAAAAATGTAAACAGCACGAAAGGGGTGAAAAAAATCCTTATGATATTTCTTCCAGATTTTCATCACCTCAAAACACGACTTTTTATGCTTCCACAGCCATATATAACACACGTACCTCATCACCGTCTTTACATTCAAAACAGAAATGCATTTCCTCGTAGGCTGCAATACACCACACCGCTCTCACGAAAAAGTCTTAGGGCACTTCACGCCTTACTTCGCGGCCGGAGTGCCCTTCCTTTTTTACTCTATCTCCTTTTCAAGTAAGTGTCGCCCTTCAGGATCGCTCTCAGACTCGGCAGTAAACACATTTGTGGCAGGAGAGAGACCACACTCGACGTCGGGGTGGTTGGAGTGGGAGCTCCGAGGACGAAGGTCTTCCTTTGAAGACGTCGCTGAAAAAGTATGTCCGTATTTTTTCCCCCAAGTTTTACCAGGATAAGTTTGAAGACGTGTGTGTGTGTTATTACTGCAGGTGTTGCTGTTGCCGCTTGTGTCACAGATATTATAAGAAAAATACTCAATATCATATCTTATAATCATAATAACTTCTTTATTTTCATGATCATCGCGAGGAAATTGATGTCCTTATTATCACAAATCTAAGATAATTTCTTCATTATCAAAATGGTCATTAATGCAAACATTATTTGAATGTTGCGATAGATGTGCGATAATCTAGAAGAGGAAATAATCAAAAGGATAATAATGGAACAGAAATATCCAAAAGAAAAATAGGAGAGGAAGTAACATATAGGTATGTGGTGAGGAGAGAAGAGGAGAATGTGTAGAGGAGGATGAGGAGAGAAGAGGAAGATGAGGAGAGAAGAAGAGAATGTGAAGAGGAGGATGAAAAGAGAAGAGGAAACCGTGAAGAGAAAAATGAGGAGAAAAGAGGAAAACATGAAGAGAAGAATGAGGAGAAAAGAGGAAAACGTGAAGAGGAGGATAAGGAAAGAAGAGGAGAACGTGAAGAAAAGGATAAGGAGAAAAGAGGAGAATGTGAAGAGAAGTAAGTTATAGATGTTATGGCAAAGGGCAAGAAGAGGGAGCGCCGAAGGGATGCAATCAAAGAGGGTTTTGCGAGTCGGAGTTAGCAGGATGGTGACACTGCGAAGCTTTGTCAGAAACTCGGATCCTACTCAGACTGGGGAAAAGGCAAGGAGAGAGAAGTAGAAGAAACACACACACAGACATATATATCTGTGTGTGTATGTGTGTGTGTGTGTAAGTGTGTGTGTGTGTGTGTAAGTGTGTGTGTGTGTGTGTGTGTGTGTGTGTGTGTGTGTGTGTGTGTGTGTGTGTGTGTGTGTGTGTGTGTGTGTGTGTGTGTGTGTTCGTGTGTGTGTGTGTGTGTGTGTGTGTGTGTGTGTGTGTGTGTGTATGTGTGTGTGTGTGTTTGTGTGTGTGTGTGTGTGTTTGTGTGTGTATATGTATATGTGAATGTGTGTCTGTGTGTGTATGTGTGTTTGTGTGTGTGTGCGTAATATACACTCGCGATCCACAACATCGTATACATAGCCCACATATCTATTTCCCTGTGTCCCCATCTGTTTGTAATAATGCATGGCCTTATCTGGTCCTCCGAGGCCATAATGGCAGCTAATGTGTATCCGAGGATGAGCCGGCGTGTTCTGTAAACGCAGCAGGACGATGAAAAGCCGTTGCCTCCACATAGCACCTGAGATTAAAGGCCGGCCGATGGAATGCAGACTGCGCCATACTGCCTCGGGGACCGCCGCCCTTAATGCAGGGACGAAGCAGACGGCGCACTAGCAGCCTGTTCTAAATCTCGGGTTTATTTTTGCGGACGCGTTGGCATCCCATCGTTTGTGAAAGGAAGTTTAGTGTGTTGCGGGCTAGTGACGCGTAGAGTGTACGAGGATAGTTGCCAGACCGTTTGCAAAGTGGAGGAGGTAAATAGGCCTACATTGCGACCGACTGTTGTGGAGTTGCAGTCAGACTTATCCTTCAGAAATAAAGTGCTCTTATCTTCAATTATGCTGGAATGTATATTGGATTTCGGAAGATCGAGGGTAGTATCGGTGTTGCTTAGATTATTATGATGAAGTCTACTAAAACGTTCGTCATTATGAAAATGTTGTTATGAATACTACTATGTATGAATCATACATACATGCATACATACATACATACATACATACATACATACATACATACATACATACATATATATATATATATATATATATATATATATATATATATATATATATATATTTATATACCTATACTTCTATCTGTCTGTCTATCTATCTATATGTGTGTGTGCGCGCGCGTGTGTGTGTTTATATACATATCTATTATTATTATTATTACTTGTATTAATATCATGGTAAGAAGTATAAAGAGCCAAACGGAAAAAATAAAGAATTATACGACCAAGGTATACACACACACAAACATATATATCTACATACGTATATATGTATCTGTCTATCTTTCTAAGTATCTCTCTCTCTCTCTCTCTCTCTTTCTCTCTCTCTCTCTCTCTCTCTCTCTCTCTCTCTCTCTCTCTCTCTCTCTATATATATATATATATATATATATATATATATATATATACATACACACACACACACACACACACACACACACACACACACACACACACACACACACACACATATATATATATATATATATATATATATATATATATATATAAACACACACACACACACACATACACACACACACACACACACACACACACACACACACACACACACACACACACACACACACACACACACACATATATATATATATATATATATATATATGTATAAATATGTGTATATCTATCCATCGATATATATACACACAACGTATGTATAGACACATAGATGTGGTTAATAAACAATTCGACGCCTTTAAAGAGTGTTACAGAGTCAGATTTTATTGTTGCGACTAATTTACTATTTCCATCGGCCTGCTTCTGAACAATTGCAAAAATCAGCGGATGAAATAAGAATTTATATATGAAAAATAAGATAAAGATAGAAATATAAAAATGAAAAATAGAATTAATGAAGAAATAAAATGTTGGATAGCGCTTCGTTTTCGAACTCTTAATAGGCTTATGCATATCGCACATAGTCCATAGCTTTTTTTTTTAAATTTTTGTTATTCATGAAAACGACTGCTATCAATTATCTTCTTATAAGAAAAGCTCATTTTCTCTCAAATTAGTGCTGAATGATAACCACTAATTTCTAATTCAAAAACGTTCGGAATTCTGAGCGCTTTATTTGTGAACAGTGAATTCGTTATCATTATATGTTCAAAAATGCCATGACAGTAATGGCACGCACCGGTACTTTTATATCCATGATGTTTTCCAATTTGCAATTCAGTTGTCGCTGGAATGACAGAACAAAAATATGAAATGGATTCTTGTCATTTATGTCAATTTTCTACGTCTTTTTTTCTTTCAATCAAAATACGTTTATAGGGATATAGACAAAACGTTCGCATGGAAGCGATAACAACTTGACATACTTAAACTAAGCCAACAGAAAAAAGCTATCAATACGCAGATTCATATACACGGAGAAAAATATGTAAAAATGCATCTACTACATCTTATCTACTATATCTACTCTATCCTTCAGTTTCTACTACATCTTATCTACTATATCTACTATATCCTTCAGTTTACCGCAGTGGTTCTTAACCTTGCGGGGGAAGGTTATACTGCTCTTACTATCACTGTCAATAACTATTTCAATAACATAGGCAACAGGAATGAGGACGAAACAGTAACAAAAATAACAAATCTGAGTCAAAATGAAATATGCAAAGTTGTAGCTATAACATACACACTCGCTCTCGGAGATACAAC
>NC_091572.1:29011384-29013884 GCF_042767895.1 Penaeus vannamei
AACAATGCCAGCCAAACGATTATGCATGTCAAACAATGAGGCTTAAGCGCGGTCTTGATAAAGCATTGTATCAATAAAATAGCAGTAAAGAATGTTTTAAATGTAGCTCCAGCTCCAATGTCTATTTCCGCAATTTTGCAGAAACAGGATTGCTCCTTTTAAAATTCTGGAAATAAGTTAGTTTATACGATAATCAAATTGCTAATACCCAAGGATAATCCATCAGATTATGACGAAAACAAAATATTATTATTATTTTTTGGCCGAAAATGTTACAGTAACCTTAATTAAAGTCAGGTTGTATGGTAAAGTCGTGCATTTAAAGTGGAACCTGTAAGTTAACATCTGATAACTGCTGTTTTTGAAACATTTACGATAATTTAATATTTTCTAAACGCCTCTGAAAACTTAGAAATCCATCGACATCCGAAAATCCCTGATAAATCTGTCTGGAAACCTGGACATCCGAGTAAATATTTGGGGGATTTCGGAAATCTCGTACGCTATTTTAGATAGAGAAATGCCCCTCGGTTTCTTCAATATTTTGTATCCACTACAAGACCTGGGACGTTATATACTTATTCTATGTATTATCATTATTCGTCGGTCTTTTCGTGAAAACTGAATATTTCATCGAAAGACATTAGCCGCAGAATTCAGGATAAAAGGCCTTTTTCCCTCCTCATCACAAGAGTTTAGAAGAAGGCCGTCAATCTACTGGCGTATCTCCTTTGGTCCCCGCTGTAAAGTGGTTACAGCTGTGCACCACTCCCTCAGCCAGTGCAGCGAGGAGGCCATTAGGGAGGCAAGCGCTGTCTTTGAAGATCTCTGGTCGGGTCTAAGGCGGCTAGACGTGGCCTGAAGGAGTTCCCTCTCTGACAGAAGGGGCGGGACCCAAATTGCGACGGTCTTAGTGGTAGTGGGTAGGTCGCTAATGGACCAGTTTAATGTCTCAGGTAAGAAGAATCCTGAAGAGTTAATATTTATAATGATCTGGACGCGATTGGTACTTAAAGTGAATGTTCTGCGAGTGTGAAACTGTCTTGTACAAAAATATTTATTGAGATAAATGTAGAAAAATGGTATGAATATCTTAATGGCGCAAGAGGTGTATCTTAACGGTTGAAGCTGTATCTTGCTATGTATTTTTGACGAAAGTAAAGATATATAATTTCATTCGTGTCTTTTTCCTCTTGCATAGGTAAGTTTCCACTTTTTCTTCCTTCCCTCTGAACCTTCTCTTCTCTTTTACACACACACACACACACAATTTCTATATATATACACCCTCCCCCTCTTTCCTTCCCTCTTTCTCGCTAAGCCCTAAATAGCAAAACGTATGTTTATTATGAAACTCCGGTCATTGTCACTGTTACCTCAACTTTCTCCACGAAACTTGTGTATGGCAACGACTCCGTCCTGGAAATGATACAAAGTTCATTCCCCCAATCAAGTAAAACGAAGACCCTCGATATCTGTCTTGAGAAAGTCTACAACGAGTCTGTTTGTTTCGAAGTTTCTTGCTGCGTGGTTTCAACTTTGAGAAATATCTGGTGGCGAGTCTCCTGTTTTGATAATTGATTACCAATGGAAATAAAGTATACTGAGCTTGTATGTGGAATTCATAATCAAAGTTGTATAATTTGACAAGTTTAATATTTCCAGATTCTATTTTTGATATTCCAGTAGAAAAAGGTCAATCAGTGTGTGTGTGTGTTTGAATGTATGTATGTATGTATGTGTGTGTGCTTGATAATGTAATGACATTCTTACATATCTAACACTAAATTTCATAAAGCACAGATCATGTATTAAAAACGGATATTCGTATTGCATATACACATACAACGAAGGAATATAAAGGAAAAGAAAAGGGCACAGCGCAACACAATACCCTCTCCCTACTGTACAGAAAACGAGGAAGTAGGAAAAACTGCAACGCAAAGCCACGATCATTATCAATATGCCATGTCATCGTATAAAATTCAGCCTACAAAAGCGAGACTGCGGCGTCTTCGTTGTCTTGGAGAAAGGAACACGACAAAGAATTCCTTTTACTGAAAACGTGTTGCCTTTGTGCTTCTGTCAACCCTGAGTAAAATTTGTGTGGATTATGTTGCGAGGAACTATTTCTGTCGAACACTGGCTTCTTCGGAGTCTTGGAGAAAAAAGATGTTTTCATTATAATGATATTATCGTTTGTTGTTGGTGTTATCGTCATCATCACCATGATACCGATGATTATCATTATAATGATTAGTACTATTATTTTCATTATCACTATTAGCATTATCAAAACCATTATCATGAGTAGGCTATATTAGTGTTATCATTACTACTAATATTGTTGTAATTGCTGTTGTTACTTCTGTAACCTTATTATCATCATACTCATAAGTAATATATAAATGATGCTATGAAACATATAGTTTTTATTATTATTATTTCCGTATCGTACTACTGTCAGTAGTAGTACTACTACTACGATTGATAATAATGC
>NC_091572.1:29016384-29018884 GCF_042767895.1 Penaeus vannamei
TTTTATATTTACTTATATGGTACAAACTGTCATTACATAAAGATAACATCAGCTTCCCTGAGCAGGGAATTCACAACGGTAATACTTATTTGGCACAGGAAAGTGATGCTTTCTTGTGTGGAACCAGACAAGTGCAATGGTAATATTATTCCCTACTACACACAATCTTTTTACTTGTTTGAGTAACGGGATAACTAGGTTTCTTTTTTCTTAATTTACAAAGCTAGCGGATGGTACTTATCTGGCACATGGATGTGGTACTCGTATGATGGTGGAGGTGCATAATTCCCATTATCTATTGCATGGTTAAAACATAAAAAAAACATCCACACAACAGTAATACTTATCTGGCACAGGGAAATAATGCAAAAATACTTATCTGGCACAGGAAAATAATGCAAAAATACTTATCTGGCACAGGAAAATAATGCTAAAATACTTATCTAGCACAAGAAAATAATGCTTGTTATAGTGTAAAATGAGTGTAATGGTAGTATTTTTACATAAACTACACGCAAATTATTATTTGTAAGAGTAACAGGATAAGAAATGATTGTTTCTTTTTTATTCTATAAAGCCAGCGAATGGTGCTTATTTGGCACAGGAATGTGGTATTCATATAATAATAAAGGTACATATTTTCCATTATCTATTATTTGATAAAAACTGCCATCATATAAAGGTAACATTACTTTCCCTGAAAGGGGAATTCACACACTAGTAATACTTATCTGGCACAGGAAAGTGATGATTCCTTGTCATGCGGAACTAGAGTGCAATGGTATACATTTACCTACTTTACATATTATTTTTACTATTATATTTACAAAACTAGAGTATGGTACTTATCAGGCACAGGATTGTGATGGTTGCTTGTTAAGCGGAACGAGACGAGTGTAATGGAAGTATTTTTCCTACTATACACAATTACTTGTTAAAGGGATCTTCTTCATTTGACAATGCTAGCGGATGGTATTTATCTGCCTTTTCTCGCATAGTGGTGATGCTTACTTGTCTGTATATTTATGTTTTAAAATTTCACACAATATTAATCTATTACATATGAGTAATAGGATGATCATTTTTAAAAATTAGTGTATGGTACTTATCTGGCACAGGAAAGAGAAGCTCGCTTGTTATGTGGGACCAGACAAATGTAATGGTAGTATTCCTATTCACAATCTACTTGGTAGAGTAATGTGAAAATCTTAATTTTACAAAGCTAGCGTATGATACTTATCTGGCACAGGAATATGTTCATCTGAGGGTGAAGGAAGTACTTATTTTTCATTACTTATTATATCCAAACTGGTTTACCATAGGGAACATTAGCTTCTCCTGAACAGATTACTCATGAAGATGTACTTACCTGGCACAGGAAAGATGTATTTGCATGTTACATGGAACCAGACGTGTTACTTAAAATGTAACTTAAGAGAAATTCATCGAATTGTGTATATGAAGAAGGCGTTTCGTATTTACTTGGTACAAGCTACTTGTGAGGTAAGGCACACACGTATACATTAAAATATATACATACATATGTATGTGGAAGTGCCTACGCATAGGGAAATAAAAACAATGGCATAACAGTGTATTAATATCAGAAGTTGGTACTTACCTGGCACAGGAAAGTGGTGCTTGCTGTCACATAGAGCCATGAACCTGGCAAGCTAACTTTAAAAGACGATTTCACTGACTTAGCTATATGAAAAGTGCTCGTACTCGCTTGGCGTAGGCAATTTGTTGTGTGGTACGCAATGCTATTTTTTTGTTCTACTACACACATATCTATTATTTGCTGGAGTGACGGGCTACTAAGAAAAGGTTTTAATTTACTAAACTTATCCGGTACAGGAATGTGATACTCATATGATGGTGAGGGAGGTACATATTTTCTATTATATGCACAAACTGGTATTACATACAGGCAACATTAACTTCCCAGAACAGGCAATCAACACAACAATAATAGTTATCTGGCACATGAAAATGATGCTTGCTTTTTATGTGGAACCAGACTAGTGTAATGGTAGTATTTTTTCTTATTTTACAAAGCTAACGGATGGTACTTGCCTGGCACAGGAATGTGGTACTCATGTTAATACGGAGGAGGTACATATTCCTTTCCATTATATATTATATACTTAAAAATTGCATTACCTAAAGGAAACACTATCTTCCCTGAGCAGGAAACTCGCATAATAAAACTCACAGGAATATAATGCTTGTTATATGGGACAACTAAACTATATACAATTTATTATTTGGAAGAGTAACATGATTAGAAGAAAATGTAACTTCAAATTGTTATTTAACAAAACTAACGGATAATACTGATCTGGCACAGGAGTGTGGTACGCATATGATAGTAAAGGTACATATTTTATTCATTATATGGTAAAACCGGCATTATATAAAGGTAACATAGCTTCCCTTGGCAGGAACTTCACGTATCAGTAATTTATCTGACGCAGGAAAGTGATTCTTGCTCGCCTTG
>NC_091572.1:29023884-29026384 GCF_042767895.1 Penaeus vannamei
TAGTTCCGTTTGGAAAACTAAACTTTTAAACATCCTTATTGCCTCTTTTTACTTTGATCTTTTCACTGTGTCGTCTCGTGCTTCTTAGGTTCTGAGTTATAAAGTTATCCTTATCTAACTTCACTCTCCCTGTAACATAGTTATAAAGTATAATCATGCCCTGCTTTCCTTAGTCTGTCTTCGTAGTTCATATCTCCTAGCGATGGAGACCCTCTCGTGGCTCCGTTTTGAACTCCTTCCAGTTTGTCAGTGTTCCTGTATGAGTGTGGGTTCCATACCACTGCACCGTAGTGTGTGTGTGTGTGTGTGTGTGTGTGTGTGTGTGTGTGTGTGTGTGTGTGTGTGTGTGTGTGTGTGTGTGTGTGTGAGAGTGAGTGTGCTTTTGTGTGTCTGTGTGCCTGTGCCTGTATATCATAGATAGATATATAGAAATATATTAAAATTGAATAAATTTATTCAAATGGAAATAGATTAGCACTGAGATAACCAAATGATAAACTGACGAAACATATCCCACAGCAATAAGACCATAAAAGGGAAAACCGATGGTATAAATATAATACCAGCCCAACTATTCTCTGCTTTATCTATTCACTTTATCCTCTATCAATTTAGCACAACGCTTTTGTCAACATCAAGTATGGATGTACAGGTAAAGAAATACTTTTGGATTTCGCGTTTTATTCTTCCCATTTATTCACTTTTTTCTCCCTTTGTCGCTCTCTTTCTCTCTCTCCCTCTCTTCTTCTCTGTCTCTCTCTATGTTTGTCTCTCTCTCTCCTACTCTTTTTTCCTCAGCTTACCTGTCTCTGTCTCTCCATGTTCTATCTCCTTCTTTTTCTCTCTCGCTTTTATCATAATCAATTTCCTGTCAACGCAACAGTTTTCCGCAACCTTGTAAATACTGAACTTAAATTAGTTTCAGATGAATGGCCATCAGGTTTCCATGAAGAGTGATTCTTTAAACTCAATTATCATCTGTCTATCGTTCTTATACACATACGACAGCCACGGAAAAACACATAGACATTTACACACAAAGACACATATATAAAGACTATGGGAGCCACGGTATCCGTTTATGTCGGCAGATATATGTATGTTTAATGAAAATGAAAATAGTCACAATGAGAATTGAAAATAATCGTAACCTTATGAAACTCTTCACAAGCTCCTCTTCAGACAACATTTCGGTCTTGTCTGAAGAGGAAGTCGTGAACAGTTCGAAACGTTACGATTATTTTAAATTCTTATCGTGGCTATTTTCATCTTCATTTTTGTGTGCATGTTACTGTGTTTCTGCTTGTGTTCATGTATCCTTCACTACGTATGATTTGCATCGATATTGGCAGCAGTAATACTGGGTCAAATTTTCTTTATCATTTTCTTTATGATTCTTAGTTTGACATGAACACCATGGATTTATTACCGTTAAAATCATCATTAGTTTGATCATTTTTGTATCTTGTTGTAGTTATTATATTATAACAATTTAATTCCTATTCATCAATAATATCATAATATCATTCCCATTATCAATGTGTTTTTGCCGTCACTACGCTTAAAATTATTTATATTTATCATTACTTTTACGCAACCATTTTTAATACCATCGAATGTGATGTAAATTATGTCATGCTTAAAAAAGAGACAAAAAACAAACAAACATAAAACAAATACAAAAGGATTTAATATATACATTGAATTAGAATTCAGATTCAGCATCAATCATGCAACATACTCCAAACTTTCCTTGATTAAAAAAGAAAATAAAAAAAGAAAATGAAAATATATAAAATCCATACCAGACAGGGAACGTCCCTAAATTAGAAAAAGGGGAAGAGAAAGAAAAAGCGAGAGAGAAAGAGAGAGAGAGAGAGAGAGAGAGAGAGAGAGAGAGAGAGAGAGAGAGAGAGAGAGAGAGAGAGAGAGAGAGAGAGAGAGAGAGAGAGAGAGAGAGAGAGAGAGAAAGAGAGAAAGAGAGAGAAAGACATATTACCTTCAGGGAATTAGTTCAGTCAGTAACGGGAGCTTTTGGGTTTGGCGATGACTCCGACAAATAAGTCATCAGAAGACTAATTCATCACTTCAAAGACTGCATTGCCGCTTCCAAGGGGACGTAAGGGTCATCACAAGGAGAAAGATTTTATCGGACGATCCAAAGATGACTTCCGGCAGATGAGGTGATCAATTTGTGCTTTTCTTCTCTCCTTTATGTACCCCGCTGCATAAAAGGACGATTAGCAGCACGCTTCCCATTAAATAAATATGTTGATTAGATAAATTTGACTACGACAGTGGCGAAGATACGAAAAAAAGTAAAAGAAAAATTGTAATAGAAAGAAAATAATATGAAAGTCTCGGACCAAGACAATAATACACGAAATTAAAGATGCAAACTTTAATCATCGAAGCCCTACCCCCCCAAAAAAAAGAAAACACTTCGAATCGGGTAATATTCTTGGCTTCCAAAATTGCCCGAGTCTCGTTAAAAACATTT
>NC_091572.1:29038884-29051384 GCF_042767895.1 Penaeus vannamei
CTAGGCTCGCTTACTTAATGCTGAGCCTTAGACACACACACACACACACACACACACACACACACACACACACACACACATTAATACTGTGACTAAATATCATTCTTATTCATCTTTGAATTCTACACCAATGCTATGACTAATTTTGGAAATGCTCGAGTAGAAATCGCAACCAGGAGAACTAGGTCATGAAAATTACCGAAAACCGATGGCCATGAACTACCCGCCCTCGCTGGCCATTCGAGCTAACAGGATAACAGGTAATTAGGGTCGAGAATGCTATTAGCTCGCGAAGGCTTGTTTCCTAAACCACTTTGCTAACGATCCCGGCAGTGTACTTTGGTCGGAAGATAAAAGGGCGGAATGAGATTTTCACTTCGGAGCCCCCGAGGTCGGTCTGAATTAGGCATCGGGGCTTCCTGTTTTGTAGGGGGCTTGTTAGTTTGTTTGTGTGTATGCATTTGTTTAAAGTTTATGTATGCATGTATTTATAATTTATGTATGCATTCCTTTATAGTTTATGTTTGCATTTATTTATAGTTTACGTTTGCATTTATTTATAGTTTATGTATGCATTTATTTATAGTTTACGTTTGCACATATTTTTAGTTTATGTATGCATTTATTTATAGTTTATGTATGCATTTATTTATAGTTTATGTATGCATTTATTTATAATTTATGTATGCATTTACTTATAGTTTATGTATGCTTTTATTTATAGTTTATGTATGCATTTATTTATAGTTTACGTATGCATTTATTTATAGTTTACGTATGCATTTATTTATAGTTTATGTTTGCATTTATTTATAGTTTATTTAGGCCTTTATTTATTTATGTATGCGCTTATTAATTTATTTTTTATAGTTTATATATGCTTTTATTTATTTTATGCACTTATTTATTTATTTATTCATTTATTTTTTATGTATGATTTTGTTTATTTATGTATGCAATAATTTATTTAGGTATGCATTAATTTATTTATGTATACACTTATTTATTTATGTATGCATTTTATTTTTAAAGTTCATTATGTATTTACTTTCTTATAGTTTATGTATGCATTTATTTATAGTTGGTGTTTTTGTGGCTTAAAAAAATACCTACAAATGACAAGTATAGTTGTAGGTATAGCCTTGTTTCTTATTATGTTTTGCATCTTTACCTTTCTTTATATACATAAACACTACACATCTTAAAATTTTGTATATATGAATATCTTTATTAGGATACACATTTGTTGTTGTGTGTATGTGTGTGTCTACGAGTGTGTATGTGTGAGTGCGAGTGTGTGTGTGTGTGTGTGTGTGTGTGTTTGTGTGTGTGTGTGTGTGAGAGAGAGAGAGAGAGAGAGAGAGAGAGAGAGAGAGAGAGAGAGAGAGAGAGAGAGAGAGAGAGAGAGAGAGAGAGAGAGAGAGAACGAGTGATTTTGAGTGAGTGCATGAGTGAGTGTGTATAAGTTTGTATGTTTGCAAGTATGTGTATATGTGAGTGTGAGTGTAAATTTGTTGTAATATCAGCAGAGGTATTAGCAACACTACCAAGTATTACCAATGTAAAAATGTTTACAAGTTAACATCTCGTTAGGCTGAAAGTTTACAGCAAAAATTCTAAGGAAAGTTTACCTGAAACACAGACTTCTTTACTTAAAAGTTATGGCAAACCGCTCCTTACATTGAACTAGTGAATCATACATAATTTACATAAAATCTTATACTGCAATACTAAATACAGAGTTTTCAGAAACCTCATACATTCGATTTCTAACTGTTATTTCCTGAACTTGATAAAACTAAAATGACTTTAATTTACTTTACATTATGTATTACCATTGCACATCTTTAAAACTGCTTCATTTATTTATTAATCTATTTATTACGCAATTCACTAACACCTTCCCGATTACCTAATACCTAAGATTTGGAGATAAGGTCAGCCATACTGACCTCCAAAGGCAGAGAGGTCAACCGGCTCCCCTGAGAACCCCAGGCGTGTCACCTGCAGCAACCAGCCATCCCAGGGGAAAACACAACTCACTTATACCTTTGTAAGTAATTGTCATTATTATTGTTATCATTAGTGTTGTTATTGTTGTAACTATTATTATTATTATTATTATTATTATTATTATTACAATTACTATTATCATTATTCATTATCATTATCATTATTATTATTATCATTACTATTGTTATTGTCATTATTATTATTATTATTATTATTATTATTATTATTATTATTATTATTATTATTATTATTATTATTATCATTATTAATATTAATATTATCATTATTATCTTTACTATTATTATTTTTATTATTATGATTATTGTTATAATCCTTATCTCTACTATCATTATTTTTATAATCACCATCTCTATTGTTTTTATCATTACTATTATAATCATTATCACTATTGTTTTTTTCGTTATCATTATCATATTATTATTATCATTGTTATCATTATCATATTATTATTATCATTGTTATCATTATCATATTTTTATTATCATCATTGTTATTGTTATTATCATTATCATTATAATCATCATTATTATTATCATTATTATCATTGATATGAATATTATAATTTATTGTCATTACCACTACTGATAATATTAACATTATCGTTGTAATCATTACTGTAAATATGATTGTTTTAAGAATAAAAAAAAAACAAATTGTAGTAAATCGAATAAAAATATCAAAAAAATTGTAACCACAGGTGGTATGCAAATATGTTATAAAAGAGGAGAAAAAAAGAGAAAAAAAGAGAAATCAAGTCTCAAGTGTGCATTAACACGGTATTTCCAGGAACATTTGATGCGGAAAAAGAAGTTATTAAGGTGAAGCAGACAGAAGCACAAACACTTCCGAGAAATATAATGGAAAAAAAGTTTCAATATGTTTACTACCTTCCAATACTCGGTTCCTTTTCTACAAATTGTATAGCAAAAAAATCTGTCCTTTCATCTTTGTACTATCAATTGTGTTGCACTATACGGAATTATGTTTGTGCAGAGGAAAATATCATTTTCTTACGTAATATATCTATATCTATATATCTATACACACACACACATATCTAATATATATATATATATATATATATATATATATATATATATATATATAGAGAGAGAGAGAGAGAGAGAGAGAGAGAGAGAGAGAGAGAGAGAGAGAGAGAGAGAAATATATGGATATATACATAAACAAAACCATATACAGTATATATATTCACATACATACAGATGCATATGTGTGTATTATAGTTATCAATACTACGCATTTCTTGACAAAGCTCTTGGCTCTATAGAAATCAGGCTGGGAGAATGGGATCCCTTCATATGTGTATTAGTATAATGTATAAATAATAGAGAGAAAATTTATACATATGGAAATTGCTAGCAGCTTTCGAGTTAATTTAGATAATTATGTGTCATGCGGAATTATTTACTCGATATGAAATTTTCACATTCCGTGCATCCCACGAGCAGCAGTTAATGACCTAATCTCGAAAACAATATTTACCGTATATTAAAGGTACTACTGCCCCAATTCTGTAGAAACCGCAATAAAAACTCGTAATATCTCTGCCTCAGTTCTATCTCAGTCACACCTTTCAGAGAACAGTATTTGATCACCCTCCCCCCCCCCCCATTCGGACACCACGGACGGACCCGCATGTTACAAGCAGGGTTAACTCTAGACGTCGGATGGTAGTGGTAATTCGCACGTATGGCTACAGTAAAGCCTGGATAAATGCATGTTAACTCAGGCTCCAGACACTAGAAACGTTCTAAATTGATACATTAATATATTTCTCTCTTCTATATATAAACGCGTACATAGATATATGTGTATACATGTATGTATGTATGTATATATGTATGCATATATATCTATGTTTCTATATATCTATGTATGTGTATATCTATCTATCTATCTGTCTGTGTATCTATCTATCTATGTCGTTTCAGGAATAAATAACAGACGAACAGAACGCACTAAGACGGGCATTGATTAATTCATGGCCTTATTCGAAATGAAATGTGGGCTCATAATAAGGCCATTAATGAAAATTTGATACCATGATATCAGGAGCAATTATCCGATTGAAAATTCATTGCATGCAAGTCGTGAGGCAAAAAAAAAAAAAAAAAAAAAAGGAAAGAAAAAAGATGAAATGTCAGCTCCAGTATTGTAAATTCTCGATAACATATTATTCATATCAGTTTTAGAGTTCCAATGTCATTTCATCAATGAGTTTTTTAAAATTCATTATTCGGAATGGCCGATATACTGTGATATCAATGAAACAAAGCACGATTTATAACACCTGATAATTGCACGCGATGACTATCTTGCGGCCAAGACACCCATCACTGCATGTTATACCGAGTGACAACTTTTATGAAATAAATGAGTCTTTGTTGTTGCCCGAAAAGAATAAAACACACACACACACACACATACATACACACACACACAACATTGGGGATAATTGTCCGGGAGCGAGACCTCAGATGATCGCGAACTCCTAAGGTCTTCTGTCTTGGGTTGTATGGTCCTCGTCCTCGTTTCTTCGTCTCTTTCTCTCTTCTTGTTTTTTTTTTCTTTGGTTCGGGTCTCTTGTTCTTTTCTCTCTGTTTTTTTCTTTTCTCTCCTTGTTTTTACTCTCCCTCCTTGGTTTGATCTCTTCTTTTTCTCTTCGCCCCTGGTTTATTCTCTTCTTGTTCTTTCTCTCTTTGTTTTTCGCTTCCTCCTTGGTTTATTTTCTTTTCTTTCTCTAATTGTTTTTCGCTTATTTTGGTTTAATCTATTCTTGTTTCTCTCTTGTTTTTCGCGTCCTCCTCGATTTATTCTCGTCTTTCTTTCTCTAATTGCTTTTCGGTTCCATTTTGGTTTATTCTCACACACACACACACACACACACACACACACACACACACACACACACACACACACTTATAGGGGCTCGGTAGAAACTATCTTATCTGGAATACTGATTCCAGGTTCTTGAGTTACTGGAACCGTGGGAATCGGCTGCGGGAATGGCTTCTCCTTCCCTCCTTTGTGACATTTCCAACACTTGTAAAACAACAGAGAATGTTTCACTTGCCTTTAATTGTGATTGTTGTCAGTGTTATTATATCTGGCGTTGTTTCCGTTATCATTATTACTATTATTATTATGATTATTATGATTTTTATTGCTGCTCTTGCGAATAATGATATCATTATCAGTATCATTAATATAAAAACAAATCATTCTTTTAAAATCTTTAATGATAGTATTGTTGAAAAACATTATTATTGCAACACTTCTTCGGGAATCATTATAATATCAATGCAGTAATAAGTGTGGTATAAAATTATTGATGTAACCATCTATCTGTTAAAAGCATATGTGTAAATGAAAAAAACAAAACAAAAACATAATCACTCAATTTAATTTTGTTTATAGTACTACGTAGTAACATCGTTCTCGTTGAAACTACTGTGGCCATTTCCATAACTCTCTCATTATTGTTGTTGCAGTAATTCGCGGCGACATGATAATAAGTCAACTTCATATTTACTTCCATTCGTGCGTGAGAGTGTGACCCGGAATACGCACAGATGATTACACATAATTTAGACTCACAGGAGGAAATGATAATGTAAAAAGGTGACCCCTGGGCACGCAGTACTCGAAATTACTGTGCCTTTACTGTTTACCTCTTTACCTGAAAGTAGTCCTTCATTACGAAGACAAATGTTAACACACGCTCAATGTCGAGCTTGAGTACACTTTAAGGATATGTGTTAATGCGTACCCTCTAGAACAGAGGAATTAGGTTTTCCTGAGTACCGTTGGTGTTGTTATTATGTGTTCCTTGAGTGCTTCGTTGTTGAGCCGAGGACGGTGCCTGTACCTTCAGGAAATCCAAGTATTGAAATGCTGTTATCCTGTGGCGATATATCATCTGTGTCCGTCATATACAGTAGGTATGATATGCAATGATTCGTTTCTTCATGTGTAACTTATGAGCCTCCATTATATATGTCTGCCTTGGAATTAGCGTTGCCAGGTATATATTCGTTCCTTCTCTTATATCAAGAAGTGCTAATTGTGATATAACAACTTGGCACAGCGCAGTGCTCAAGTTACTACTTGAAGCTACTTTAGTTACTAATACTTTCTCAGATAATTTAGTTCTATCGATCTAATTTGTTATTCTTACAGTAATCGTTGAAAACAGTTTTTTGTTATTGGTGTTCTACCTTTGCATATTTGATGTTTTCAGCAGCGGGATGTATTTGTTACATGTTTTAATATGCATTACCCGATACTGGCCCTCGCAAATATCATAATTCTATAACAGTTTGAAAATATTTCCGCATTAACTGTGGTACTGAATTCACGATGTATTGATGTACCATGTTCGTATTTTTGACGCTCTTCCACTGAACTCTGACATTTTCTGACAGCCAGTGAATACGTATCCATTGTGTTCTTAAAGGGGAGAAGCAAGATATCTCATTCTATAACACTCACTACCCAACCAGTGGCTCTATGTGTGGTTCTTGTTTTGAAACGGAAGAAAGATTGGCAAACACGATTTTGTTTTTTAGTTCTCTAATCTCTAATCTATCTCTTTATGAATTTCTCTTTGAGGATGCGCGTGCGGGTTCCTACATATCACTGTGTGTGTATAGGTTTGTAAGGGAAGGAAGGTTTGTTGTGTGGATACTGAGACACAAACTCATAGACGCTCCCTCGCGCCTATAAGGGGGGTGGGGCGGTATATGTGAACTCTTCCTCAGATTCGACAATAAAAAAGAGACAAAAAACAAAACAAAAAACTTCCGACTGCAACTGGGTTTCGGAACAGAAGTTTGTTTATGATTTAAGAAGGAGCAGAGCCAGCTGAGGTTGACTTATGGCGGTGCGGCGTCTCCTGCAGTGAGGCGTGAAGGAGAAAGGAGAAACTTCTTGGGTTATTCCGAATGCGAGAAAGGGAAGACCCGAGAGTACCTTCTGGGTACGGCCGAGACGCGACAACTTTCCGAGGTCATGGAGCTGGAAGAAACAACACCATTTATGTGTATCTCCTTAATTAAGGGGGTTTGACTTGATAAAGGAATCTTAAGGGAGAGGCTGATCACTGAAGAAATATGCTTAGATACCAATGAATGTAGACGTAAAACCTGAAATAAGATATGATAATTCTAATAAATAGGGAAAAGATGCAATAATTTAAAAACATTAATATCAGATTACAATCATCTTTATCGTTATCGTTGACATAAAGAATCCTACAAAAAAAGAAGAAAAAACATATGAAAGAAGGTAAAAGATAGAGAGGAAGGGAATATGTACGAACATAGACTAAAAGAAAATAAACAAAACAGAAAAGAATTGAAGCGAGAAACAAAACATCATGGAAATAAGAGAAAAAGAAGAATATCATGAAGTAAAACAAGCTCGCCCAAAGACCCCCAGACGCCCAAGCAGCCAGTGGAGAGAGGAGGAGGAAGAAGAAGCGAAGCAGGAAGAGCAGAAGACGAGAGGAGGAGAAAGACCTTCTTCGGATATATAACCTTTAGGGAGGAGCTCTGGCCGACCCTGGAACACTAACGTGGTTAATTTCGCTCCGGCTGGTTAGTGGGGATAATTGTCCGGGAGCGAGACCTCAGATGATCGCGAACTCCTAAGGTCTTCTGTCTTGGGTTGTCTGGTCCTCGTCCTCGTTTCTTCGTCTCTTCTTGTTTTTTTCTCTTTGGTTTGAGTCTCTTGTTCTGTTCTCTTGTTTTTACGGTTCTTCCTTGGTTTGATCTCTCCTTTCTTTTTTCTGTTCGTTCCTGGTTTATTCTCTTCTTGTTCTTTCTCTCTTGTTTTTTCGCTTTCTCATTGGTTTATTTTCTTCATTCTTAATCTAATTGTTTTTCGCTTATTTTGGTTTAATCTATTCTTGTTTTTCGCGTCCTCCTCAATTTATTCTCGTCTTTCTTTCTCTAATTGTTTTTCGGTTCCATTTTGGTTTATTCTCTTCTTGTTTTCCTCTCTCTTCTTGGTTGTCTCTTAGTCCCTGGTTTATAATCTTTCTCTCTCTTCTTATTTTTCCTTCCTTCTTGGTTTAATCTCTTCTTTCTCTACATGTTTTTTTTTCACTTCCCTGGTTTATCTTTGTCTTCCTCTCTCTCTCTTCCTATCATTACCTTTCTTGTGAACATTTATCTTCTCATCTTTTCGCTTCGCGTCATTAACTGCTTCGTTCTTTTCGCTTTACTCCTTCGCTATTTTTTTCACTTCGTAATACAACGAAAGAACGTAATTTGCCACATCCAGTTTCTTCTTTCTTTTACGCGAGACATTTTTCAGCGCCGTAAAACAAAAGAGCATAAGAGGCCATTATGACTTCTTGGATTAATTAGAAGCAATTTATCTCGAGAAAAGACAACTAGAGAATCCATTATTCTTATTTATATTTTTTTTCGACAGCTGATGAAAGTTGAACATTCTTAGGTTCTGTCTCGTGTTTCTGTCATATATTATGGTTATATTTTCTTTGCAGATGAATATTTGAACAGTTCATGTTTAACAATTAGAAGAATGACAATTTTTTGTCTTCTCTCTCTGTGCAGTAGATAGATAGAGGGAAGAGAATATATAAGCAAATGCATATAGACTGATAATAACACAATCCATATACCAAGAAGAAAGATAACCAAATTAGAATAAAGAAATATATTAGCGATCGGTTTGCTGAAAGAGAATGCGCAGAACAGCTATGAACTTCATTTCCACTTTCATTTTCCTTCATTTCTTCGCGTGGCGATGTGTCCCGGCAATGACATTCTCACAATCAAGAGTCTTTAGAATGGGGAAATGATTGTCTCTGGTCAGGGAACCTTTGCTGTTGCCACCGTAAGTATAAATGACACCCGCTTCGCTCTTCATACCTTCCCGATATCCTGTATGTGCGTGCGGGTTCCTTTATATCATTGAGCATGTAAGTTTGCAAGTCGTGTTGATTTAGAAATACAATTACGGCCAAAACTTATCAAACAAATTTCGTTTCGAACATCCATTCAATACAACACTTCTTGTATGGACAGATTCGAAGCTTCAATTCGTGACACTACTTACGTCCGTCACTGTACAAACTCACAGACGCTTCTCCACACCCTCTCTGTCTCTCGTTCCGGACCCAATGAAGGAGAGGATTACGTAACGCAGCCGAAATGACGTGGGTAATAAGGCATTAATGGAGACACACCCCAGCTGGAGACTCATGGCGCTCTGACACTTGCTCTGTGCTTAATTCTTGGCGTCCGGGGATCACTGATAATCTAATCTGGGACGGCTGGAATCGCTGCTTAATAGGTCTTCTGCAGAGGGCCTTGCTCTGAATGGACAAGGGGAACGTGCTCTGGGAAAGTATTGCGTTGGTCGAGGTTATCAGGTAAGCATGTGGATGTACTTCTGTTTTTATTATTATTATTATTATTATTATTGTTACTATTATCATTATTATTTTAGCAGTAGTAGTAGTATCATTATTATCATTATCATTATTATTATCATCATCATTTTCATTTATCATTGTTATTTTGTGTTGTATATCACTGTATACATCTTTTGGAATTTATGATGAAGAGAATAATGGAGGGAGTGTTTATAAATTACACTAATTAAATATTATTTGTTAAGCAGATTAATTCGTATATGTTGTTTTCAGTTGTCTGTATTATTATTACTTACCATTATTGTTGTAGTAATTATTACTATCATTATTATTAATTTTCATCTTTATCATAAATATATATTTTTTTCAAAATTTCCTTGTTCTTCGTCAGTTCTGTCCGTGTATGGCTGTTAATATATATCTATATGAATCAATCTGTATATATCAATCTATCTGTCTGGTTGTCTATCTATACAGAAACATAAATAAAAGTATATATGCATGTACGGAT
Source organism: Penaeus vannamei (assembly GCF_042767895.1). NCBI lineage: Eukaryota > Metazoa > Arthropoda > Malacostraca > Decapoda > Penaeidae > Penaeus > Penaeus vannamei. Next base: position 29,048,856 of record NC_091572.1, read on the forward strand.
GTATATATGTATATTATATATTACACACACACACACACACACATACACACACACACACACATCAATAAATATATATTACGCACATACACACACACACACACATATATGTATGTATTCGTATGATATTGTATAATGTTATTGCTTTGGGAAAAATCTAAATTTCTTTTTTAATTTTGTTTGGGAATATTTCAGATACTGTCATGCAGTTGATTCCGGAGAAGGGGCCTATGTTTTATTTCTTATTTCTTCCACGGCTAATTGTATGTTGAGGTGGGCCACCACATTCAACGTTCCGAAGAGGTCCATGTCCGTTCTTGTAGGTACTATGAAGAAAATAAATCCCACGTACAGATGTGACCCTTATTCGGTAGTTTATGCTGGTCCTCATCTCGTCCTACTATGGTCGGCAGAGTATCTTTATTGGCTTTATATATAGGCATGCTGGAGTATAAAGATTTCAAGTTCTTTGTACCTCATTCTGATGTTAAGAGGATTGGACATCAGAGCACCGGTGTTTAATAAATGATAACTGGCGATGGTGTTGAGGGCAGTTGTGAGACGTACTGCTAGTCTCTTGGTCAATTGATGTAGAATCCGAGATCAGCATCTCCATTTTTGTGACGTGAGCAATAGCATTAGAAACAAATCACCACCAACCTTATCTGCCGGGCCAGTGGTGATGAGGTGGTCTTTACCAATTTCCTGTTGGGCCAAAATATATCTGACATAAATGGATGCCACTGACGACTGTATGGGTCGTAAGCTCCTATACAAATCTCCTCTTAAGTTGTGGAGATTTCTGCATTTGTAGGACATAGTCAAGTTAGCCATTGATTTTATATCTTGTTGATGTTGAATTACAATCCAAGAGATAAGGTTTGTTGTCTTTGAATGTCCGCGAGAGGTTCACTTGGGTTCGAGGACGAAGCTGTTGAGATGGGCTCCCGGAAGGCGTCTCTTCAAGATCAGCCGCCAACGCATTCGTTAACGTTTCCCTGAGGTAAGACTTTGCACCATTGCAAAAGAGTGACACAGAAACATCCTACGAGTTCTTTGGGAGCTTTCGTTTTGCAATATCTTCCAGCACCTCGCAATCATTGTTACTGAACAAAGAAGAGATAAACGAAAAAATAGAAGACAAACATATTAAAGACTTTGCCACCTTTTTTATTCCTTCCGGGTATAATGAACAAGAGTCAAGGTTACCAAATTTAATTTCAGATTAATGTTGTTATCGCTCAATACGTAATGTAACGTTTTCCTCTTCTTGCATCAATTCAGCCTGCAGGGCCGTGTTAAAACTGTTAATTTTATGTTCTTTGTCAGCGTTATCTTTATCAGGTAAAGTTCTTTTGATGTCGTTTATCTGTGGATCAGAGGAACGACAGACAGTTTTTTTTTATCATTTAAGAATCGAATGCATCTATGCTTGATTAAGTCACATCCGTGGGAGTCTGCACCCTGTGTTATTAACTCTCCGAGACAGGAGGCAGACGCAGATAAAGACAGATAATATAGGATACATAACAAAGCAACTAACATTGTGACAATACTGAAGAGGATTTGTTTTTCAAAGCATGTTATTGTCATTTTAAAAACTCCGTGTAAGCCGAATAGTATACCTTGAATACCATTTGTTGATGCTATTCACCTTAAAATTCTACTATCAGAATCATTCTACTATCATTGTAAATTTCGTTTAACATATTGCTGCTTCAAATTTTCTTACAGCCCGTGAAAGTTAATATTCATAGTATTCAAAGTTAACATACTAGTAATGATGCTTGTATACATTAATTCAACTACTTTTTTTCCAAGTCTGCATTATTGTTGTATTTTTACGTGAACCTTCTAACTTTCCTGTTGCTACCCGAAACTTATTGTATTAAAAATGTTATTAGGTACTTATTTGCGCTTATTAGTATGCATCTGTAGCTGATACAGGTACTCGGAAGGACACTTTTGTGTCCTACATATGTCGGCAAGTTAATATGGTTCCTCTAACAATACTTGTTCCTTTACATCCGTTTCTACACTTTGAGAACATCGCATAATTATGTTGGTGTCTCACCTTGTTTGTGTCGTGTAGCTTCACCTCGAGTCCTACAGCGGAAAAGTGTCGAATTCAGAACATATGGTTGTCAGGGTTCCGCTAACTTAAACTAAGTCCAAGACTAGACGCAAGTTGGGATTATACTTTGTATGGCTAGACATAGACGCGCAAACAAGGAGACTATGAGAGTCGAACATAGGATGTTCTTTACCCAGTCCTGCCGTTCCTTTACACGGATTTGGATGATGTATTGTCTGTATTTTTTGAAGACTAGTTGGTGATATTACAGTTGGAAAATCATACATACCGTTCTTATGCAAGTGCTGGCGTACTAAGCTTGAGACAGTTCATTTGTGATGGAACCAATACGGGAGACTGGGCGGCCGGAGGTGTCTGCTGGACACACACACACACACATACACACACACACACACACACACACACACACACACACACACACACACACACACACACAC
>NC_091572.1:29063884-29066384 GCF_042767895.1 Penaeus vannamei
AATAAACAGTGAGCCAGTTGGAAGACGAAGTGCAAAAAATACGTGGTCAAATATATGAAATATATTCTTTAATATCACTGTTGCCTCTAGACCATTTGTTCCCAAAGTGGGCGGTACCATTCACCTGGGAGACTTTTTTTTTTTTTTTTTTTTTTTTTTTTAATTAGTTATTATTATTATTATTATTATTATTATTATTATTATTATTATTATTTTACAAAATGTGAATGGCAAAATATGTCATGGATATTAAGGTGAAGGGACACATAATGCAGCGCATAGAGGATAAAACTGATATAATAATTAACGAATACATAGCTTTATTACATCTTACTTGTGAAATGCAGTTTGCATTCTTGTGTTCTATTTGTGAAATGCAGCTTTGCATTCTTTTGTTTTATTTGTGAAATACAGCTTTGTGTTCAATCTTGTTGTTTTCAATTGGAAACATACTAAAATAAAAAAGGTGAGTGTTCGCATGTATGTATGTGGGTGGGGGTGGGGGGTCCACCTTTAAGCCAAGGGGACGCCAGCCTGGAAAAGTTTGGGAACCACTGCACTAGACGATCGTACTCTCACTTCTGTCAAAAAATGCAATTCAGGTCTGTCATGACTATTCTGTTTGGTAGTGACCAGTCGATCTATTTGAAAGTATATCGATTGAAAAAGAACAGGTATGGAAGAGTCTACATAACTCCATATAAGCATACATTAACTTTTCAGTATCTGTATATATGTATCTATTTGTTTGTCTGTCGTTATTGATTCGACATTTAAAAGATGAACGGTTTATAACTGCAAAGATGTATAAGCCCAATTAAAAACGTTTATATATGTATTTCATTTTTTTTCTCTTTTTTTAGGGCATATCAACATAGCAAAATGGAGTGTTATAAGAAAGAGAGTAAATTATGGTAACTGTCTGTGGGTAGTTTGTTTATATGTAAACAATTCAAAGGAAGAAAAGTACAGTAATAAGCAGGGATATCATTACAGTCTTGTGGGACGGTCTTCTGCTCTCGATCCGAATTGGCGTAATTATGGAATCCCTGTGTACTGAATTGTGATAATTATGAGGGCCTCCTGCTCTCGCCCCGAACACGGAAAGAGCGGCTGATAAAATGAGGCAACGCCGCACGCCATGACGCCTGCCTTGTTTGGAACTACTTATTTATTTATCTTTTAATTGGCCCGTGAATAAAATAACGGAATTAGTCGAAAGAGACAGTTCTGGCAGGAGCAAGGGATAGATGGAGTTGAATTATTTATCAGAGTGAAGTGGAAGAGAGGAAAATCATGAACGTTAAAGGGAAGGGATCGATTGCCATTAGTCTAAGTAAACATTTAAAGATACGGGTACACTGGGACTGAGTGTCTCGATCCTTTCTCTCTCTCTTTTTTTCTGTTTACTATTGATCTATAGTTAGTTGGCAAGGGGAAGGTATGATGTAGAGTTAACCCTGGACGTGAATAAGTTACTAGCAGAGAGCATTCCTTATTTTTCTCTTCATGTTTAGAGTTAAGATTTACATTGTGATATACCACCTATTTATTATTATTTGTTTATAAAATAAAAGTGTGTCAGGCTGTCTGGTTAAGAATGTTCTATGTTAATTTGTATATTTAGCACACACTTAACAGAGGAATTAATTCAATTCACTCCAAGAACTTTACGACCCGTTAGATTCTGCTTCCCACATTAACACAGTACAATAAAAAAAATTAGTAGAGTGAATTTAACATTTTGGATATGAAAAATAATCTGTGACGTGTATGTACATACATACATATACACATAACACACACACACACATATAAATATATATATATATATATATATATATATAGATAGATAGATAGATAGATAGATAGATATAGATATATATACATACATACATATATGTGTGTGTGTGTAAATACGTGTGTGTAAACATACACACATAGAGACACACACATACATCTCTCTTTCTCTCTCTCTCTCTCTCTCTCTCTCTCTCTCTCTCTCTCTCTCTCTCTCTCTCTCTCTCTCTATATATATATATATATATATATATATATGTGTGTGTGTGTGTGTGTGTGTGTGTGTGTGTGTGTGTGTGTGTGTGTGTGTATGTGTGTATGTATGTATGTATATATATATATATGTTATCTATATATATATATATATATATATATATATATATATATATATATATATATATATATATATATATATATGTGTGTGTGTGTGTGTGTGTGTGTGTGTGTGTGTGTGTGTGTGTGTGTGAATATATATATATATATATATATATATATATATATATATATATATATTCACACACACACACACACACACACGCATATATATACATAAATACATATGTGTGTGTGTGTGTGTGTAGATGTGTATGATCAAAGCTGCAGTTGTAACCAAGGGATACGTACCCAATTAAAGAGTTCAGCAGGATTTCATTGTTGAATTAATAAACACGAAAAGTAAATAGGGAATTCTCAGCAGTCC
>NC_091572.1:29131384-29133884 GCF_042767895.1 Penaeus vannamei
AAAGAATGAGAGACATAAACTAAGACACAGGCAAGCAGATAGAACGCTTAAAGAATTAGTGCATGATGCATGTATACTAAAAGAAAGAAAATTATAACACCCCAAAAAAGAAAAAAACGACAAAAGCTATAAACAAATTATCATTATTATTTTTTTTTTACCTCACCCTCGATCAAAGCGTTAACCCGGATCACTCAAAGCCAATTCACTCCATATAATTTCATAGCCTTCTGTCTGTAACTATATAGACATAAAGACAGTTGCGAAATTGAGAGAGAAAGAACGAGAGCGAGCAAGAGAGAGATAGATAGGTAAAGAGAGAGAGAGAGAGAGAGAGAGAGAGAGAGAGAGAGAGAGAGAGAGAGAGAGAGAGAGAGAGAGAGAGAGAGAGAGAGGGAGGGAGGGAGGGAGGGTGGAGAAATAGAAGGATAGATAGATAGATAGATAGATAGAAAGAATGAAAGATTGAAAGAAAGAAAAACAGATTGACAGATACAGATATCTATACACACACACATACAGACATACGCACTTTTGAGTGTGAATAAAGCGACAGACAAAGGCATCTAACGATACGCTAGATATCTAAACAGCACAATGAACCCAAGTCTGCCAAACGGATCGGAAGCGGATTCCTCCATCGTTCCTTTTCTCTCTGACGCTAGCCACTGCGCACCGATGAGGCACCGGCTTAGCGCTGTGAGCCACGGGGTTCGGGAACAAAGCTACAACGATCGTCCGCGATGATAAGACTAATGCCTCTATGTTGTCTACATTGCCCAGGTTGGACGTAGATTTACAGGGGGGTCTGAGGTATATGTCTGTTGCAATTTGTAGAGGAGGATGCCGTGTTTGAGGGTATTAAATTATTGTTTAGAGATCTTAAATGATACAGATTCAGACGTGTTGGACATTAGGAGAATAGAAAATAGTTTTATTTTTATCCAGTGGTTTATGTTGATCTTATAGATATACCGTTTATATCAAACCAACGTGATATAATCCTTCGAAATGGTGTGATATATGTACTAACAATGGACTGGCAGCTACGTACATAACATACAGAAGTCTTCAGGGGAAAGACCCTTACGAGTTTCTGATGCGTATAAGCGGAACAGAAACGCACTCACAGCTCCTGTAGTTCCACGAATAGAATACAATCAAGCCAGCAGGCCGGTGCAATAAGCTCATACTGTCGGGGATTATCACGAGCTGAGGGTTTTAATTGCCGGCGGTTTCTTTGAAATAGAACCCAAGTTGATTACATACGGCGCTCGAATGTGTATTGTCTAGTCAGTTCACATATTATCTGGCAAGGTTTAGAAACGGATTCTGTTATGTAACTGGACTTCTAACACTTACACCTATCCAAGTTTATTGGGATTATGTTTTATTCTATATTCGGAATACAAAATAGGCTTAGTTCGCAATATGACTATTATTACATGGAGAGACATTCGAATACTGGTTTAGCAGATTAACGAAACAAAACATCAGTGTTGATTTTGACATAAGGGGAAAACATACACGAGAATACTTAAAAGATAATAGATAGAAAATCTCATAATCCGCTTTCGTTAATGGAAAAAATGAAAAATTAAAAAGATGAATTGGTAAATATTTACATAAGGGAAAATTACCTCTTGAATCAATGAAAATACTCGTATGTGGCGGGCGTCGTGTTGAACCATTTCATAACGAGTGAGGCACTTTATTAGTCTTCAAAATTCAGCTTTTCTAAATATTTCAACTAAATAAAAACGATATAGTAATTACAACGAATGAAGAATTTGTAAAGTAAATGCCGAGAAAAATAATTGAAAAACAGCTACTTTACAAATCTGACTTTCATATTCACACAAACATGCATGTGTGTGTCTGTTTGTGTGTGTTTTTGTCTGTATATATGTATTATGTAACACAAACATATGCCATTTTCTTCTCGTTGCTTTGCAGCTTCGCATAATATAAGTAACATTCAGTTTCAAATAATACAGTTATCCAATACTGAATATCTGACGGGAATTTATATACTGTATCCCCTAACTTGCAAGTACTTCTTTATACTAGTACAGCTTCATTATCCTGATCGAGGACGCCACGAAAAATAATGTTATCTTTGTACTTTGGATCTGCGTACACACGACGTTGTTTACCTTCCATTACGAGGCCATTAGCAGGACCTATAGACTATTCTCTTTTCTAACTAATTTTACGGTATCTAATGCAAGCACTCGCAGAGGGATATAGAAAGTCATCTATTCATATATATATATATATATATATATATATATATATATATATGTATGTATGTATATATACATATATATACACACATATATATGACTGATTCGGCTTGACTCTCTCGCAAGGGTTAGTATGGTGCCTTTCCCAGCTGCCCCGAGTGGACGCCCTTCCCTCTAATCTCGAATCCCTCGGGAAAGATTCGAACACCACCGCGCTGAGTGACCGACCCTCAAGGCCCAGCCGCGCGCGCTAC
>NC_091572.1:29143884-29151384 GCF_042767895.1 Penaeus vannamei
AAATGGCACGATTTTTTTTTTTTTTTTGAGAAATTCTATTTTAAGTACATTGGTTAACCCATCGAAATGTGCGACATACTCATTAATGTCAGTGGTTATTTTCTAAAAGGAAGATGCGGTGCCGTCCAAGCTATGGCGAAAATCGGTACATTTGAAAAAGGCAATAGAGTCTTATGGATCTATTAAGCCACAGAGGGAAATAAACGGTTCGAGTTAAAAAAAGTGAGCTGTAAGCAAGACGACGGTGGTGTTCCATGCACGTGAAATCGCTCGTAGGTAGCAATAAATATGTGATAGCATAGTTTCGTACCATTCAGAGTGCGAGGAGAAAAAACAAAACAAAACAAAGACAAGTCTGAAACGAAGCGAAGCCGTGCTTTGGGTGTGACACAGTGAAAGAAAAGTGGGGTACATGGTGATGATGGTGATAGAGTGTGTGTGTGTGTGTTGTTAATTCTGCTATTCTTCTTTTTATACCTTTTAGTAAAATAACACACTATTACTACTATTTTGCTGTTGACCGGGATACTGAACAGGATCTTATACCAGGAATGTCCATAATCATCACATTTTACGTTCTAGAAAATACGAAAGAAGCTCAAATTGCACTATTTTGAAGATACGGGAAATCTTTACTGAATTTTCCTGTACTTTTATGAGACGTGCAAATTTGCAAGTGATTTTACGTTTTACCAAGATTTCATTTCATCATTTATGTCTATATCGTCCATCAAAGCAATAATCTTTTCCGTACATATTTTTCTTTTTCTTTGTATTTAATTTGGTTATTTCTACAAAGTCCCAATCATTTTTGTCATATATACAGTGTTAACCAGAACATCTGATAATTATTTTACAAAAAACAAACAAACAACAACAACAACAACAATGGAATAAGGACAAGAATTAGCGAATCGGAATATTTCAGTCAAGAGGCAGTGAGTTGCTTTTTTGTTTTTTACATGTAATTTGACGAACTATTGTAACTTATTTGCCACGCCGTAACAACAACCTCAAGGAATCGATAGCATTCCCGTCTCCTTTTCCTAGAATTGTATAAAAATGACAAGCCTGGCACTGGTCTTGTATATGTATCGGCAAACCACTCACATATGCATTACTAGAGAGTGCGTTCTTTGTGTACTAACCTATGAATCGAGTACAAGAAAAAGCATTGGATTGAATTCAGACCCTCAGGGGAGCTGTATAGGTTTGTATATCATTGAAACAGTGGTTCCCAGTCGTTGGGATATTAACCTCTTGGGAGTCTGGGAGGTGAACCACAGGGAAAATATTGTAAACAGGTTTGCTTGTTCTTCGGTTTTCGTATCAGTTATATACGGAATTAGAATGTCTTTCAGGATCTTGTAGTAGAATTGAATAAGTATTGTAGATATTGTTGAATATTTGCTTTGATCTGCAAAAAGGTTGGGGACCACTGTGTAGGAAGAACGTTCTCGAACTCACCCACGTACTAAGGTATTAAATTAAATCATGTTTTGAGGAAATACGTCACTAAGATCTTGTTTCATCTGAATACCCTGCATGTACGGAAAACGGAGTACATAGAAATGATAAACATTTTATAATAAAGATAGAATGGTGAAAAAATAAAACGAAACACCGTTTTTTTCGTTACAATTTCCGAAGTTTTACCTCTTTTTCTTCATTAAGAATGTAAGTATTCGATTAAAAGAAATAATGTAGCTAAGGCGACAAATAAATACGAATGATATGCCATTCATATAGAGTACTTTATTTTGTTTATGTTTGGATATTTCGCCAGTTTCATCCTTCAGCAAACACAACAAGCAAATGGTAGTAACAATATAAACATAAGGTCATGAAATACACAGAAATGATCTGTGCTGAATGGAAAAACTACCGTGTTGATACTATGGTAGAAAAACCCACAAAGCACAAACTAGATTTACTGAAGAGAGACAACAGTCAATGTTATTGTGGGTTTTTCTACCAGAAATGATCTGTATAGACATATATATATATATATATATATATATATATATATATATATATATATATATATATATATATATATATATAGAGAGAGAGAGAGAGAGAGAGAGAGAGAGAGAGTTTTATATCACCCTGTATTTGTATTTCTGCATTTCATGGGAATGTTGGTTTGAAAGATAGTTATTTCGGTCTGTAGAATTACAAGACCTGGGACTCGCACTTCAAGAACACGCACGCGGCCCCTTCTCTTTGTTTCTCCGCCAGCGAGTGTAATATTCGCTGGAATGGAGAACGATGATATTTTAGACCAGTATATTTTGTAAAATCCCAACAGAGCAACAATAAGGGGAAGTAATGGATGATTACACAATACAAAACAATTCTATGTACAGCCAGCAACAAAAGCGGTGACGCCTCGCCAGTCCTGGCTCAATGAGATCATGCCCTTCTTGCCCTGAAAGGAGGCCCACCTTCAAACAACTAAGGCATAGTTAGGCTAGTTCGAATGTGTGGAGGTTGGAAAGTACGGAAATTAGGCGAAGTGCAATAATGACTGAAGTATACAGGGAGAGAGAGAGAAATAGGGATTGCTTTTATTCCTGTTTACTTGTTAATTTGATGGGTATATTGGAAACCTGCTTCAAGAAATAAATTATCGTATATTATTTCGAAAATTATTATCAAGAAATTTTATCACATCGTTTTATTTCAATTCCTTATCATATTTTCTATATATAAAAAACCGAACATTGTTGGAACTTATTCATATTTAATAATCGTCAGACGGAAATATCCTTTATTCATATATGAAGGATGTATAATAACATATGGCTCTGCATTATCCTAAGCAGCTACTCTCTCTCTCACTTCGTCTTATATCACCTGGATCCGCTATTTAGATAATAGTAAACTTTTGATATGTTATTTGGAAAAGAACATATGACATTAGTTCATACGCCATTATATTTCCAAAATCATTTCATTACCAAAAATAACGAAATAAATATGTGAAAGACGGATATCGAAAGCAATGGGTTTGGAGGGGAAACACCGACAAGGTGCTGGACACCAGCCGCTACAACGACAAATAAAGGCGTATAGTCAAGGCTAAGGGAATATCCTAATTTTTAGTCCTTTTTCATACAATACAGACGTCTTATACGGCAAGAAGCCTCCGTGGCCAAGCAGATCGCGGAAATAAGAGATCTGTCCGGCCGCATCCCCCGCTTGATCATCGCCGCCGGTCCCTCCATCGAGTGCCCGCTGAGGGAGAAGCAGCCGTGGCTCACTCCACGAATCGTCGACCTTCGGCGGCAGCGGCACTCGCTGAGAGCACCAAGGAGCAGAAGACGCAAATGGCACTGACAGCGGTCGTCGCAGTCGCCGCCTCATTCATCGTCGCCGGGCTCGTCGTCCTTGGCATCCAACGACGCGCCGCAGCCACAGCCAGCCCCGCATCACAGCCAGCAATAGAAGGGTCATTTGACCTTCCTTCTTCCCCATCACAGCCAGCAATAGAAGGGTCATTTGACCTTCCTTCTTCCCCATCACAGCCAGCAATAGAAGGGTCATTTGACCTTCCTTCTTCCCCATCACAGCCAGCAATAGAAGGGTCATTTGACCTTCCTTCTTCCCCATCACAGCCAGCAATAGAAGGTCAAAAGAGGGGTCATTTGACCTTGCTTCTTCCCCATCACAGCCAGTAATAGAAGGGTCATTTGACCTTCCTTCTTCCCCATCACAGCCAGCAATAGAAGGGTCATTTGACCTTCCTTCTTCCCCATCACAGCCAGCAATAGAAGGGTCATTTGACCTTCCTTCTTCCCCATCACAGCCAGCAATAGAAAGTCAAAAGAGGGGTCATTTGACCTTGCTTCTTCCCCATCACAGCCAGTAATAGAAGGGTCATTTGACCTTCCTTCTTCCCCATCACAGCCAGCAATAGAAGGGTCATTTGACCTTCCTTCTTCCCCATCACAGCCAGCAATAGAAGGGTCATTTGACCTTCTTCCCCATCACAGCCAGCAATAGAAGGGTCATTTGACCTTCCTTCTTCCCCATCACAGCCAGCAATAGAAGGGTCATTTGACCTTCCTTCTTCCCCATCACAGCCAGCAATAGAAGGGTCATTTGACCTTCCTTCTTCCCCATCACAGCCAGCAATAGAAGGTCAAAAGAGGGGTCATTTGACCTTGCTTCTTCCCCATCACAGCCAGTAATAGAAGGGTCATTTGACCTTCCTTCTTCCCCATCACAGCCAGCAATAGAAGGGTCATTTGACCTTCCTTCTTCCCCATCACAGCCAGCAATAGAAGGGTCATTTGACCTTCCTTCTTCCCCATCACAGCCAGCAATAGAAGGGTCATTTGACCTTCCTTCTTCCCCATCACAGCCAGCAATAGAAGGTCAAATGAAGGGTCATTTGACCTTCCTTCTTCCAAATCACAGCAAGCAATAGAAGGGTCATTTGACCTTCCTTCTTCCCCATCACAGCCAGCAATAGAAGGGTCATTTGACCTTCCTTCTTCCCCATCACAGCCAGCAATAGGTCAAAAGAAGGGTCATTTGACCTTGCTTCTTCCCCATCACAGCCAGTAATAGAAGGGTCATTTGACCTTCCTTCTTCCCCATCACAGCCAGCAATAGAAGGGTCATTTGACCTTCCTTCTTCCCCATCACAGCCAGCAATAGAAGGTCAAATGAAGGGTCATTTGACCTTCCTTCTTCCCCATCACAGCCAGCAATAGAAGGGTCATTTGACCTTCCTTCTTCCCCATCACAGCCAGCAATAGAAGGGTCATTTGACCTTCCTTCTTCCCCATCACAGCCAGCAATAGAAGGGTCATTTGACCTTCCTTCTTCCCCATCACAACCAGCAATAGAAGGGTCATTTGACCTTCCTTCTTCCCCATCACAGCCAGCAATAGAAGGGTCATTTGACCTTCCTTCTTCCCCATCACAGCCAGCAATAGAAGGGTCATTTGACCTTCCTTCTTCCCCATCACAGCCAGCAATAGAAGGGTCATTTGACCTTCCTTCTTCCCCATCACAGCCAGCAATAGAAGGTCAAATGAAGGGTCATTTGACCTTCCTTCTTCCCCATCACAGCCAGTAATAGAAGGGTCATTTGACCTTCCTTCTTCCCCATCACAGCCAGCAATAGAAGGGTCATTCGACCTTCCTTCTTCCCCATCACAGCCTGCAATAGAAGGATCGAATAACCTTCCTTTCCCATCAGAATTGGAAAAGGTGACAAAAGAAATGCATAAGGGAAAGAAGAAGAAATAGAGAAACAAAACAAAAAAAGCAACAAATCCTCCTTAGTCATCTAAGGAGGAAATGACAGACTCCCATCAACTACAGTGCAACAAGATGCGCCCGTGACCGCCTCTCTGAACCTAAACACTAATTATGACTCATACTTTGCCGCCGAGCTCTTCGGATTCACTATCGAAGAACCCATGTCTTATCGACCGAAGCCGGTTGTGAAAAAACCATCCGGCCAGACCCTCCCCAAGCAGGCTAATGCTGGCGTTAGCCTGCCCAAGTATGTAGCTTAGGAGGACCGTCGGCGATTCCTCCAGCAGTCTGGCAAGGTCGCGGAGAATGTCGGCGTGAAGCTCGTCAGGCCCCACGCCGGCAACCTCGTGGCGCCCTTCCTCGTCAAGGGCAAGCAAGAGGTCGCTCAGGCCTCTATTCAGCACATGGAAGCCTGCATTTGCGGCAACAGGCCCCTGCGCATGCTTTTGCAAATACCTGTGGACCTGCAGCCACTCCTGAAGACCAAGCAGGCCCCCGGGATTTGGCTGAAGATGCCGTTGAGGGAGGACGATCCTTCGGAATCCTGTGCCTTAATCGGCAAGGAAAAGGACCGTGCGCTGATGCTCAAAAAGCTCGCGGACATCGAAGGACAGGTCCGCAGCTCTGAAAGCGCTTCCCCTGACATCGCGCCAGCGCACTACGGCAAGGCCATCGGCAAGGGCGGCGCCCGCATCAGTTACATCAGGGAAAAGTACGGCGTCCGGGTTAACGTTCCCAAGGACAGGGAATCGCCCATCGTCGTATCTGACCTGTCCGTCAATGTGCGCGGGGCCATCATGAAGATGGAGGAGCTCGTCCACGTGCCCCAACAGCACGTGGTCCTCCCGGTGGAGATCCTTCCCGAAGACATCGGCATCGCCATAGGAAAAGGCAGATGCCACGCCTCCATGGTCCAGGAGGGGTTCGGGGTTAAGCTCAGCACCCACTCCCGCGAGCACCCTGAATTGCCCCTGGTGGTCGAGGGGCCTTTGGGCGCAGCCGAAAAGGCCGTGGCCTCCGTACAACTCCAGGTAGCAGAGAGGCGCCACCGTAATGAAGAATTCGCCGAGTAGCGGTGTCGCCGAGAGGAGCTGAAGGGGACGATTCCGGTCTGCGTCGAGCCCGGGCGGATCGGCAAGGTCATCGGCAAGGGCGGATTCCGAATCCGTCATGTCGCCCAGAGGCATGGGGTGACGATCCAGCTCCCTGAGCGGAACAAGCCCGGCGCCCAGATCCTGGTGACGGGCTTCAAGGAAAACGCCCGGGCCACCGTCGCCGAGCTCGAGCTCATGGCGAACCTCAGCTCCGCCCCGAGCACGTCCTCGTGCCGCTCCACATCAGGCCCGAGGAGCACATCCTGGTGCTCGGCCCCGAAGGCAGCATGGCCGCATGGATTGAGCGCAACTATGGCGTTCAATTCTTGTGGCCGAGGGCTGAAAACATGCCCTTGCTACTGGTAGGGCTCACTGAGGACGTGAGCAGGGTCGAAGCCGCCATAATGAAGAGGCTGTCCGGCCGACGCGCCCACTGAGCAACTTCTCTTCCCTCCTTCCTAACCTAATTCCATCGCCTCTCCTGACGCTGAAAGTCCTCGGTGTCAGGACTTTCATTCATCTTAGATAATCTAGAAGAATAGGACGATTATTCGTGTCTACCTCTGTGCGTATAATCAATTCTGTTGTTTGTCACTCGCACAAACAACAGAATTGATTATAGTGATAATGAAAAATATCAATGAAAATGATAATGATAATGATAATAATGCTTATGACATAATCACAGTGATGATGATAATGATGATCATTATGATAAAGCATTGATAGTTAAAATGGTATTGATGGGCCTGGGCGTGCGGCGGCGCGGAGCCTGGGTGCTGCGGTGGCGACGCCTCCTAGGTAATAATGAACATCAATGATAATGATGATGACTCAAGCTGACCCCAACCAAAGCGTGATTCGCGATTCATGAATCCGACTGGAGGTCGTGGTTCGTAAGAAGCACCCAAACGAAATAAAAGGAAAACAAGGTAATCGATACCTATACCTTTACACCCCATTACGCTCGAAGTTTTGCGGCCAAAGCCATTTATTAATGTTTGGTAGCCCAAGAGGCGCTATTTGAGACGATACATTATTCACACCCACAAATATTACTCACAGTATGTATGTGTGTGTGTGAGTGTGTAAGAGAGAGAGAGAGCAAGCGAGAGAGAGAGAGGGTGGG
>NC_091572.1:29188884-29191384 GCF_042767895.1 Penaeus vannamei
AACTTGATATAAACTTGATATCTAACGTTATCCCCCCCCCCCCCCGAAAAAAAAAATAATAAAAAGAAAGATTTGACAACAAAGTAAGGCGTTGAAATTCAGCAGTTTACTTTGACCAGAAAACTACTTCACCAAACTCATGTTATTTCATCTTCAGTGAAACAGACCTGAAATAGCAAACCAATATTATAATTACACACCAGTTGTTAATGATTTGGGTCAGTTAAATTTGAAATTAGTACAATGACACAAATACTTGAAATTTAAAATAACCTTAATTGAAATATGAATTTACAACTTTAACGCTAATAAGATAGAAGTCAATTGGTTAATTGTCTAACTTCATACCAATGCAGTATCACAAACAATCTTGAATTTTGAAATAGTTAATGATTTTACACAAAATATTAAACAATATATAAGATGACCGATAACATCCATACAGATCGAAAGTTCAATCAAATAAGTTTGATTAGAAAGCAAAAGATGTTTAACATTTATTATCATTATCAGGAACTATGTTACTGAATATCTCTAAATACAGATATTTTGGTTGCATGAAATATGTTGCAATGCAATTGTGGATTAGCAGAGGCGAATACAATATTAAAAAGCGTAATATTTTAAGAAGTGTAATATTAAGTTTTATTACCATATCGTACTAGGATGATAAGATAGGAACCATGCCATTCCTGCTTGTCTAACTGCTCCCCCCACTCCCCACCCCTAAGACTCTGCTTCGTAAGGGCCACAATTTTTAACATAAAAATCTATATAGGTTTAATAATAGTTTGTTTGTTTTTCTAACGTTTTGTTCGGTTCGCTCGCCTACACCCATACGACGAGGAAAAACAACCTAACCCTTTTTATGCTTGGATGTGGTTTTGAATGAGGATGATTAATTTTCACAGAAAAAAATTCACTGCTTAAGTCCGCGAAACTGAAGCCTGTATTTAGCCTGCTTATTCGAATAGACCGTGATGTTACCGAATTACCATATGAAGCAAGATCTCGCGTGAAATATGTGTCACACAAATGAGGCCATTCAGTAGTCTGTAGCATATTACTGATATTAATGTCATGGATACTTTCATTACTTCCTTCCAAATTACATAATCTAATAGATAAGGCTTTTACCATTGGAGACAAAAAATGTGGTTATGACACTATTTTTTTCTTATTCACACTGGGAGCATTTACAGATATTTCCTAACATTTCAATAAAAAATCCCGGACGAGTGAAGAACTGGCCTGATCAGCGATGCCATAGGAATGAAAAGAGGCTGAATGGAAACCGGTTTTTGACGCAAGGAACATGTCATTAAATTGAACGAATTAGAGACGCCTGATTCCCTCTCTGAGAATAATTAAATCACGCGCAGAAAATTGTTCGCCTCTTTATAAAGAGGGAAATCAAATCATTTTCAACTCCCTTAGTCGATGCATAATTATAAGTTGGGTTCTTTGACAAGCTGAAGACAGGCGCGCGCTCGTAGCCAAGAGGATTCACTACGTTAATTGAAAACACACACTTCTAGGAAATATTCATCTCTCTATCTGTCTTATATTCACACTTTTTCAGTTTTATATGGTTAGTTTCTAAGAATAGGATGTGAAATTTATTATTTAAAGATACTGTAGAGACGATTAGATACGCTTCTGGATCTCTCACCCTCTCTCTGAAACAAACACAGATATATACATATTTATGTGTATGCACACACACACGCACGCACGCACGCACGCTCGCACGCACACACACACACACACACACACACACACACACACACACACACACACACACACACACACACACACATATATATATATATATATATATATATATATATATATATATATATATATATATATATATATATATATATATTAGAAATTAACCCGAACACAGGGAAATCTGCAGCCGAGACAACATCAGCTTAAGACTGAGTCAAGTTTGCTGTTGGTCGCAGGTAATTATCCTAATGTGAAGAGCCGAAGCAGTTTCTCTTCTGAGCCTTGATTAAGTCATTTAACGAGGAGCGACACGGAAAGCATGTGATGTCGCCTTCCATTCGGTCTGGACAGAACACGTAAATTGCGTCTTCTGCCTCCATGAGCATTTTAAGGCCTTCGTGAATTCCGTTGAAAGTCTTTTCTTTCGTTATTATCTATTGGAAGGCTTTTCTTTCGTTATTATCTATTGGAAGGCTTTTCTTTCGTTATTATCTATTGGAAGGCTTTTCTTTCGTTATTATCTCATTGGTGTTGATTATTTTCTTGCGAGACTAAGTGACAGATATCATTGTAATCAAAATCATTGTCATTTTCATTCAAGTGTTAGTGCGATAATGCTGATGAATGTAATGTTTATCTGTGTTACTTCAAATATATTTTACATAGTCTGTGAGTCTGTAATGTGTGTTCATACATATCATTCAAATTAATGTAGTTAAACAATGTGTGGAAGAGATTGATAGATAGATTGATAGAGAGGGAGAGA
>NC_091572.1:29206384-29208884 GCF_042767895.1 Penaeus vannamei
TCTCACCCAGAGATAATTAACACCCAAGGCGAAAAAAAACACATAAAACAAACATAAAGTGCTTTTACACGTACTACAATTTCATTTCATTAAATATTTCCCTATGGACGTCAGCACCATTTTCCCACTTAAGTGAATAAGGTAAGTAACCTTTGCTCGCGTTTTTGCGCTCTTGTTGCCACGCGTGTAAAGCAAATACAAGGCCAAATCCTACGCAGGAAATGTGAAAAAGGTGGCTACGTGGGCGTGAGATCTTATGTGGGCGGTTAAAGCCTCTTGAAGGATTAATTTGTTTGCCTCTCTACCACGAGGGCAGTAATGTGTAAGGACAGTATTGCTGTAATTTGGATTGATTTAATAAGTATTTTAAGTAGATGTAATATAATTTAATTACTGTGATCTTACTCTCTCTCTCTCTCTCACACACACACACGCACACACACACACACACACAACTGTATGTGCGTGAAAATATATGTATATATGTATTAATGTATAACTCCATTCGAATAATATTCCAGGTGAGAAATGTCTTCTGCTCCACATCAAAGAAATTTTCCCATTGCAAGAATCTTTTCAACAATATATTCATTTTCTACTTCAACTAACGAATATTTAGAAATAAAGAATTACATTTTAGTTTGAAATGAATCTTATTTACGGGGTAATGCCATATTTTTATTGTTCATCTCAAACATATGTTAAGATAATGCACAATTCCAATAACTTTTGAATGGCTGTACTGTATAAGAAAGAACTAGTATGTAGGAAAATGTATCCGCAAGTCCATAAGTATTTGCATTATTTTTCGCTTTTTTATTGTACTTAAATTGATACTAAGCTTTATTGATTATGACAAAATATTACTAACCAGTATGTTTATAAAAGAAAGAAAAAATCTTTACAAAAATAACAATCTGCACGGTTTTCAATTCGTGTTTTATCAACAAGAGATGCGAGTCCCGAGGTAAATATAAGTAAAACATTTGGCAATGTTTATAATGTATGTTTGTTTTAACCCAAAATGCTGCTCAAACCTTGCGAAAAATTATGTGATAATAAGATTTATAGATATATGTATTATTGCTTTATCTATTATTTTTATTTTTTTTATGGTGCAAGTATTCTAATAGTTGATAAAAACGTATACTGTGACGATTGCCTGGGGATCTCTTTTTCTTTGTCAACCGTTTCGGATTAAAGAATTTTCTCCGAACCTTCCAAAATGTTCATATGATTCAGGAGTAACTCATACATCTATCCTTAATATCTACACAAGAGTGAGCTAAACTGAAATAAAACGATACAAAACCTCACATGGAGAAATTATGTCATACTAAAACCAACTTCTATACTTTTTTAATATAAAGTTTTGTAAATTATATTGATAGAATACCCATATATGATCAGAAATACATACACACGTGTCCTAGTATCATGTAATAAAATCAAGTAAATAGAATCAATCGTTTTATCGACATAATATAAATTTGACCGTGTTGTATTCGTGAATAGAAATAAATAAATAAAGAAAATAACAATTCACCTGTATCTTTGCACTCCTGTCAGCCCACACTTACAAAAGCAAAACAATTCATGAAGCCTGAAAATAACATTCTGCTTAAAAAAGAAACATTCATTTACCTGTATCCTTGCGCTCCATTCTGCCCACACCTGCAAGAGCACACGCAAAAGCAGAAGGCGGAACTCCACTTTTGCTGAGGTAAGTTCAAACGCATTCCGACCTGTCCTCGCCATCATTATTCTTCTCTTGTTCCCGGAGTTCGCAAGAGAAAATCGAGGAATTTACCTCCACTGCGCTCTTCTTATCAAAGACTTTCCTCTTTTGGGTAATTCCAGTGAAAGAGATTGGTAAACCGGTCAGAGCGGTCGCCCAATCTGTCTTTCTGGAGGGACAATTTTGTTCAGATTATGTTCGGAGGGGAAAAATCTACCCATTGGCTACCATTTCCATATCAAAAGGCCGGGTCACTTGCCTTCGGGTGGCCGCTAACTCAGGTCATGTATTTCCTTCCCGTTTTATTCTACGAAAAGACTACCATTTTTTTTCCAATTTTATTGTGATAATCTCAGAACTGTACTACGAATACTACTTCTACTCCTGTTGCAGCTACTACTACGACAATTGTTTTTTTTTTTTTTTTAGAAATTTAAACAGCAAAGATTATCCTTTTTTTTTATTTAAGAAAAGTGAGGGAGAATTATATTATTATTATTTTTGCTTGTTGTTGGTACCGCAGATATTACACTGACTAAAAACGAAGAGAAAACCATCAGTATAAACAATTTAATATTATTATCATCACAGTCATCATTACCATTATAATGATGATCACCTCCTTTCACTTCTCTTCATCACTACCATAACCATTACCCTTTTCATGAATATAGTTTTCATTATCATTACACCGTAATATCCTTGTTAATACTCTTAAAAGTATCATCATTAATAGTATCGCTATTAATAGTATCGTTATAA
>NC_091572.1:29218884-29221384 GCF_042767895.1 Penaeus vannamei
TCGCGACACCGCCAACCCTTTACTCTCTAGTTATAACTTTATAATAAAATGTACCGCCAAATATTTGAAGAGAACCTCGCATGATGCCCACATTTTTTTTTTTACAAACGACCTAATTGACCTCGCCATTATGTAAGTTCATATGCGCCAGGAATTCGCGAATCTTTTGAGGACGAAACTTTGCGAATGGTCTATAAGGTAAAAGAAGTTTCCTGGGAGACGCTCGGCGGTGCATATTCATCTACATATTGTATGAGCCCTCCGATTCTGACACTTCTTCCTTTCGCGGTGACAGCCCTGTCAGAATATCTCCTCTCAGGCAGACAGTATCGGCGTTTTACTGGAAATGTTAAAGCATTCTTACTTTTTTTTCAATTGTTTATTTATTTTAGAATCCGTGATCATTTATCCAGGTCTTTAATTATAATATAACTAATTTCAGTGTTGAAATCATTAGCAATTCTCTGGACCTTATTCACTCTATGTTGGACCTATTATTATTATTTGAATATGCTTGAGCTTTATCTCCTATTAGTATTAATTTGGTTGTCATTCATCTTCACTGGAAAATACTAATCAATATTTATGTTCCAATATAAGACCATCATTACCATCCTTATTTTGTATACATAAGAACATTTCGTCCATACATGAATTTCTTTGAAATCTCAATATTCATTATGTAGACATATTTCACCCATCAAATAGTCATTTTCACATTGTCGTACAATTTCTTCAAACCTTTCCTTTTATTTCACTCATCTTCTCTACTTTCCAATTAATTTCTTCTTTTCTGGTGCTGCCTGGCTTAACTTTCTTCTCATTCCTCATTACATATTTAGAACAACGTCATATATAGATCTGTAACAAATACAAAGCTCTGCTCTAGTGATACCATTCAACCATATCTCAATTCGAATATGTAATTCTGAGAATAAGGGAGTAATGTGACTCGATATATATAATATCGGCGACTGAACACAAAGCAGTGGAACGCAGGAAATGGATCGAGTTTAAGAGGTTGCTCGAGGAAGGGAAAGAGAGAGAGAGAGATGAATATAGGAGTTAACAGGCGATGAAAAGAAATTGGATGAAGGAGATTAAAGGAAAATAGTGAATGTGTTCCAGACACACAGTTCCACAGAAAGGAGGTTGGGAGCAGAAATGATCCTTAAGGGCAGCGTCTCCCAGCCTTTTTCGTTGCAAACCTAAATAAATGTGAACATGTAATAAATCAAATTATTTTCTTGTCAGTTATACTTACATGTTTATTTCAAGGAATTCGATTTATGTAGGTTTTATAATACATAGTGAATTTCAACAAGTGGTAAAAGAACATTAAATTCTACTTGCATATGAAGCTCAGGATCTTTTTTCTTGGGTGGGGGGACATGGAGTATTATAACAAAGAGAAAAATCTAAAATGCATGTGAATGATTACGATTTCAAGACCTCCACTACAATATAAAAGAACAATCGTAATTTATGATCACAATTACACCTCATCGATCATGCAAGCCATGCAAGAGCAAGAGGAAAGTTTGATCCTTGGGAATTTTGCGCATGTCGACTAGTTACAGAATCAATGGGTCTGTGATAACTACCAAAGGACATGGGCAAAAACACATTGACGGTGGACAGCCGAGGACCTGAAATAATAATTAATTGATCGTATTCATAAAAGCGTTTCATTTAACTTATTGCATACACATTACCATGCACAGCAACATTTTACTCTAATAACTCTTGAATAATGCAATAACGTTGTTGCTGCTAACAATATTAATAATGGTAAATAATGATGGTGATGACGATGACGACGATAATGCTTTTGATGATAAGGGTAAATAAAAACGAAAAAAGCAATTACACTGAAATTTTGCAATAATGATACTAGTCTGGTCTGCTGACTCGAATAAATGGCAGCGAAAGCTTATACACGCATTTTTTTCGTGGTTGCATCGAGGCCGAATAAAGCTGCTTGTTATAGGTAATGCCAAAAATGTTATTTTTTTAAATGAAAATAAAGGTAATGATTGGTGGATAAATAGTGCTTTTAGTTTTTTTGCCAGTTTTACAGCTCGAGGTGAGATTCCATCATTGTTGACTCCTCAGGGCAAGATCTATAGGTGCTACTGGTATATATTTTCCATTATAGTGACTTACAATGATAGAAAGGTAAATTGAAACGGACAAATATACTTTTAAGGCTCTAAGTGGCGGCCATTTTGACTCTCACAAACGGGCCTCGAGGCGAAGCGAACTACTTCCAACTCTCGGTTTTACCGCGCAATACATAGTGCGTTTTGCCCGTGTGAACGGCGGGCTCTTTTGGTGCATTTTCGTCGAACCTTTTGGAAAAATAGAATAAATAAAAAAAATCGATGCGGCGGCGATTTTTAGATGAGGATGCTGATGATAAACCGACCGTTTTTTTTTTTTTTCCTAAAGGGACGCAAACTACCCGGGGAGGGCTTTTGCCACAATGATTGGATCTTTA
>NC_091572.1:29226384-29231384 GCF_042767895.1 Penaeus vannamei
CGGATGCCCTCGGGAACGCCCCCCCCCCCTCCCGGCTAATGCCACGTCGCGGCGGCGTCCACGGGAATGAGTTTTTAAAAATTAATGATGATAATTTCCGCGAAACTTCCGAAGTTTATGAAGGAACTTCCACCCATTTGGCACTTTTACTGCCTCTTGCGCAACTTTACGCGGAAGATCGGAGTACGTTGTTAATAACAGCATTTGCGGATGAAACTCACTGGGGATACGCGGGGAAAAATAACCTGTTCCAGCCGCTGTAATCTGTGAAATAACATATTGGCTTTTATACTGAACTTCAAGGCGCTGCTCTTATGCTATAACAAATTTTCGTTAAAGAATTGTTCTTTTTCTCATATGCCATCATTTTTTTAAATAGACTTTACTAATGTTTTTCTACGAATATCTGGCTGTCTAGATAGTCATACGTCTCAAGTCTGACATGTAGTAATATTAACGACTCAAATGTAATCAGAGTCACTTGTTGGTTCTCGTTCGTACAACAGCTTCAGGATAATGTATCAAACAGACCATGGATTATGAGTGACGTTACCCTCGTGTAATGTCAACAGGATAGCATTCATCCCCAGATAATACAAATTTCTTCGTTCTTAAAATTGTTCGGTAAAAATCCTTTTTTCTTTTTATGATAACATTTTCACGACGCTTCCATTACACGTTTTGTTAAACCTTTTCAGATTTTTATAAAGTAAATTCGCTTCTTATCTGCAACCCGCTAAGATGTGAGAGCATTGAAAGAACATTATTAACCTTTTCTCGTGAGGTATTTACGCTTTGATCTTTCTCCAAAGACGTTCTATGAAACTGAATATATAGAAGTTTGCTTTTCCAAGAGAGTGGTTGAGAGAGAGCGTATCCAATTATGTCATCGGTCTTCGCTGAAAAATATCTTTGCAAGGATTTACACACAAACACACACACACACAAAGACATCTGTGTGTGTGTGTGTGTGTGAGTGTGTGTGTGTGTGTGTGAGTGTGTGTGTGTGTGTGTGTGTGTGTGTGTGTGTGTGTGTGTGTGTGTGTGTGTGTGTGTGTGTGTGTGTGTGTGTGTGTGTGTGTGAGTGTGTGAGTGTGTGAGTGTGTGTGTGTGTGTGTGTGAATCTATATATTGCTGACTATAGTGTATAGTTACTAAACAAGCCAGAAAATCGAAACGCTACATGAATCATAATGATAATGATAATAAAAAATCATTTAATACGTAGACCTTATCAGATCTCGAATTCGATATGTGACATACTATTGGATCTAGAAATTAGCAGAAATATATGTAGTGTGAGCTAAAAGAATTTCAGTTTAACAAAACACACACGTACGCATTCTACCACACACACGCTCACAATCACACACACACACACACACATACACACACACACACACACACACACACACACACACACACACACACACACACACACACACACACACACACAGATACCTCTCTCTCTCTCTCTCTCTCTCTCTCTCTCTCTCTCTCTCTCTCTCTCTCTCTCTCTCTCTCTCTCTCTCTCTCTCTCTCTCTCTCTCCCTCCCTCCCTCCCTCCCTCTCTCTCTCTCTCTCTCTCCCCCCCTCTCCCTCTCTCTCTCCCTCTCTCCCCCCCCCCCTCTCTCTCTGTCTCTCTCTCACACACACACAAACACACACACACCTACAGACATGCTCACACACACGTACACACACACACACACACACACACACACACACACACACACACACACACACACACACACACACACACACACACACACACACACACACAAAAGCTCAACGAACGGAGGAAGAAACCATAATAAGAAAAAATAAATAAACAAAGGATAAGGATAAGAAATGAAACAAGAAATAATGGATGAGAAATAGAAACAAAATATAAACATGTAAAGGATATAAAAGAAACAAGTAAAGAATAGAAAATAAATAAAAAGTAAAGGGTAAACAGAAAGAGGTAGAGGATGAAAAAAGAAAAAAAGGATAGAACATAAGAATAAAATAAAGAATATAAAATGGAAAAATGAAAGGATAGAAAAAAATAAAAATTAAAACGAAGAAGAAAACGATAGAAATAAAAAGATAAAAAATACAAAACCAAACAAAACAGAATAGCAAACAAACAAACAGAAAGAATCAAAGAGTAAAAGAAGGAAGAGGGGAAGGAAGAGAGCTAACGAGGCCTGACCAAAGGAGATGGGCTGATAGATGGAGATTCACGTCAAGGAATTTCTGATAGATAACAAGGGAAGCCAATATTGAAGGAGAATGATGGAGAAGATTAGTGGAGGATAAAAATAACTGACTTACGCTTGGGATGAGTTGAAGTTTGCGACAAAAATGGAGGAGGAAAGAAAATGGAGGAGGAGAGGCTAATGAGGAGATAGGAAGGGAAGAATTACCTTTTAATTAAATCATTCTCTTTTTGATAATGACGCTAATGATGATAATGATGTCTCTTACAACGAAGTAAGGATGAAAGTCAAAATGAAAATGATAATGATAATGATAACAGTGATATTAATGAGAAGAATATAGTGATAGGTGTAATAATAACAGCTATGATATTAATAATGATTAATAACATCAGTTATGATAGTAATGAAGATTATAATCAAAATGGTTGTTTGATAATAGTAATAGTAGTAGTAGTAGTAACAAAAATTATAATAATAATGATACTGATAATGATGATAATAATGATAATGATAATAATTATGCTACTACTACT
Organism: Penaeus vannamei; assembly: GCF_042767895.1. Classification (NCBI taxonomy): domain Eukaryota; kingdom Metazoa; phylum Arthropoda; class Malacostraca; order Decapoda; family Penaeidae; genus Penaeus; species Penaeus vannamei. Next base: position 29,229,125 of record NC_091572.1, read on the forward strand.
AATAGTAATACTAATAGTAACAGTAAAAGTAAAAGTAAAAGTAAAAAAAAAAAAAAAAAAAAAAAAAAAAAAAATATATATATATATATATATATATATATATATATATATATATATATATATATATATATATATATATATATATGTATAATCATAACAACAACAGTGGTGATAGAACAAATACTTAATAATAATGATATAATGGTGAGAATGATAATGATGCTGATAATGATGCTGCTGATGATGATGATTGATTAGGATGAGAACGAATAATAGTGATTATGATGATGATTACGATCGTCATATTGGAAATGAGAAGAATAAAAGCAACAATATGTGCGATAACATTAATAGTGAAAAGAATAAAAATAATATTAATAACAATTACAATAATAGTAATGATAACAGTAATTGTGATTATAATAATAGCAATAATGACGATGATAATAATAGAACTAATGATAATGATTATAATTATTAAGTAATAATGATGATTATAATAATGATGAGTGTAATAAGGTTGATGAAAATGCTAACAATTAATGGTAATCGTAATAATAGTTATTACAGTAATCATAATGATAAGAACAAAAATTATTATAATCATCATTATAGTATTACTACTACTAATGATAACAATAATAATAATAATAAAGAGAATAACAAATTTCGGGACCCCCCACCCCCAAAAATAGGGTAGAAGTACTCCCCTCCGCCTCTCACCCTCGTTCTATCTTTTTCCTCCCCTCTCCCTTCCTTTCCCTTTTCTTCCCCCTCCCTCTCCCTTTTCCTCTCCCTCGCTCTCCCTTATTTCTATCTGTCTACCTTTCCCTTTTCCTCTTCCTCCCTTCCCCTTTTCTTCCCCCTCCCTCTCCCTTTTCCTCCCCCTCCCTCTACCTTTTCCTCTCCCTCCCTCTCCCTTTTCTTCTCCCTAGCTCTCCCGTTTTCTCTCCCTCCCTTCCCCTTTTCCTATCTCTCTACCTTTCCCTTTTCCGCTGCTCAGCCCCTGTCAGTCCCAAATCTTCCTTGAAGCCATTCTAGCCCTGCATCTGCCCTCTCCCTCTCCACCTTCTCTTCTTCCTTAAAGTCTCCTATGTCCTTCCCTCCTTTATCCGTTTTTTCTCTCTCACACCCCCTCTTTTTCTCTCTCCCTTCCTACTCCCTTTCCCCTTACCCATACCCATCTTTTCCAATCCCCTCTCCCTCCCTTCTCCTTTCGTTTCCCCTCCTCCTCCTACCTCCCTCTTTCAATAATTAATGTGTTTAAACTGATGCTCTTACTGCTTCGGTTCAGTGTACTTGCCTAGTAACAATAATATGAATAATGATCATAATGATAACAGTGGTATTATTGATGGTAATGATAGTGATAATGATAATAAAATAGTAAGAATTATAATAAAATAGTAATAATCATATATAGTAATAACAGTAATGATAAAAAAGATAATATTGATAATAATAACAACTATAATATTGAAGGAAATAAGGATGAAAAGGATAACAATAGTAATGATCAAAACATATAATGGTGATAATAGTAACAGTAATGACAACAATAACAATAACAAAGATAATAACAAAGACTATAATAATGGTAGCAATAATAATGAACAAATGTACATGCTAGTGGTAATGATGATTATAACAATAGTTATGATATTAATGGTAAAAATAATAATGGCAATAGTACTAACAACAACAAGAATAATACAACGATAAATAAAAAACAGCAATAGCGATAGTATTAAGTAATCAGCACCTACTCTCTTTATGGTAAGATGGATAAATAAATGAATAAATTTTGCTTTCCCTCTTTGTTTGTTTCGAGCAAAATTCTTCCCTCCTCCTCAGAGATCCCTCCTTCGCCTCTTGGAAACATCATTTCCTTATCTTCTTCCAACTAAATTCTATTTGCTGTTGGTCTCCGTCGCATTACTTGTCCAGAGAAAATATTACCTTCTTCTTTTCAGTGTTCTCTTCTTCTTTTCCCTTCTTTCTGTTTTCCTTGTTTTTTTCAATTCTTTTCTTTTCTCTCTGGTGTTCTTTTATTTTCGTCTCTCTTTTCCTCGAAGACAATTTAGTATTCTTCTCTCGCGCTGTCTGTGTGACATTTTTATTTCTGTCTGCTTGGCTAGCTCTCTTTCTTTACTTGTCTCTCTCTCCGTTCTTTTCTTTCCCACTTGTCTCTGTCTCTCTTTTCTTTTTTTCTAGATCGTCCTATTTCTTTGTCATTCTCCTTCTTTCCCCTTCTCCTACT